>NC_141995.1:22947829-23027829 GCF_049901715.1 Pseudonaja textilis | reverse complement strand
CTTTGCAACCCTCAAGAAGACTATATAAAATGGACACAAACACCTGCTGTGTCTAATGTAAGGAATTATAAAGGAAAATATGTGTAGCTCAGGGTTGACATGAGGAGTCTCTGGTGTTCTCTGAGCTTGCTTGTTTTCTTGCAAACGTTTCATTACTCAAACTAGGTAACATCATCAGTGCTATAAATTATTATTTTTTCCTTGAGGATCTCTCAAAATCACACATAATTATCACCTCAAATACTGGAATATCTAATTCAACTTGCCATCTTAAGAATGCTCATTCCATGGCTTCACCTTTTTTTTGAACAAAGACCAGTTTTAACGAAGGCATGACATAGTACACTACTTTGGATATTGTTTGTTTAACTGAAATCTCTTTATCTATTATTAAATCAAATTATAATCCCACCGTAGTTCACAGTATTACAGGTCACAAATAAAGCTAAAGATTTTTCAGTTATTTTGTCAGCATTATAGAACAGTTTGCTGATATCTTAATTTACTTGAGGCTGAGAAAATGCCATTTTCAATTTAACACAGGTATTAAAGTTAATGCTTTGATTCCATAGCATATTTATAGTTTAGTGTTACTTCATTATGTTAAGGTATTACTTGTGGCAATTCCACAAGTTGTTATGCTGCAACATGGATAGGTGATTTTTCATTCCCAAGGGTCACATGAAGCATCGGTGAATGATAACTAGCATATACACACACGGAAAACTTATACAATAATTATTCCTAACAAAATGAAGAAAGGCAGATTTTCCCCATGTCAGCAGGGCAGAAAAGCCTTTGAAAAGTCAGCATTATTCTGATGACAACAAATGTGAGCCTACATGTCAGACTTCTTGTTGCTCGTTGGATAAGGAAGAACTTCCTGCATTCCAACAGCACAATCACATTCATCTTCTTCCATTAAACAGCTATTTGGCAAGTTCGGTAAAGCACAATTAACCGAGGGATGGAATCGGTGAGAAATAAATACACTGAACATTTCATTTCATTTCCATCATTTTTTGCAGATTTATTTAATTTTGCTCTTTAGCACAGGGGTCTCCAACCTTGGCAACTTTAAGACTAGTGGACTTCAACTCCCAGAGTTCCTCAGCCAGCAAAGCTGGCTAGTTGAAGTCCACTAGTCTTAAAGTTGCCAAGGTTGGAGACCCCTGCTTTAGCACTTACTCCTGAGGCCTGCCCATAAATGGGAGACCTTCACTTAGTCTCTTTAGCTGTAACTGAGAATCTCCATAGACATTTAGTCTCTTTAAGCATAAAAATATATAGTACCCTGGACAAGATTGAAAAAATTGAAAAACAACGCATTACAAATGGGCATTGTCTGTTTACCACAACAGTATACCAGATATTGTCCCTATTCTTGTCATTGCTCATGGGCTACATAATGTCTTTTTAAACTAGTCAAGTAGGCATCAATATCTACCATAAAACATTCAAGCCAAATTTATTCTCAAAAAATATCCACAAGGGAGAAAAATGAGTATTGTCTTTGAATCTGAATCAGTATGTTTATCTCGGGATTTGAAAAACAACTAGCAACAAATACAAAAATTATACTACAGATTATTACAACAGTAATGATTACATTACTGCAATGATTATGGCAGTGATCTAATGTAAGTATGTGTCAGAATTCCTAACAACCCCACTGCTGGGCACACACCAGTCATTGTGTTCTGCATGAAGCCAGTTCAGGGTATTTGTCAACTGTAATTTTTAGTCAATGTATCTTTTAATGGAAAAAAAAGATGGTATTTAGCAATTCTGGATTTCTAAGATCTAAACAATTGCATTGCATCATGACATTTCAAATAGTTGCTTTACCAATGTCTTCCCAGTTTTAGTTGGGAAATTAGTCTTTTGTGGATACAGGCAATCCTCAACTTACAACAACTCATGCAGGATCATTCATCAGTTGCCTTCATTCGTGAGTTCGTTTAGTTTGAAATTACAATGGCACTGAGAAAAGTGACGTATGAACATTTTTCATACTTATGACCATTGCAGCATTCCCCATGATCACATGAACAAATTTCAGCTGCTTGGCAATTGACTCATATTTATGAAAGTTGCAACATTCCTGTATCATGTAACCACCTTCTGACAAGCAGACATTCAGGGAGCCAGATTTGCTTAACAACCATGTTACTAACTTAACAACTACAATGATTCACTTAACCACTGTGGCAAGGAAGATTGTAAAGTGGGGCAAAATTCACTTAATGTCTTGCTTAGCAACCAAAACTATGAACTCAGTTATAATTTCTAGTCGATGACTTGTTATCCAACAAAACCATAAGCGTTTTTCTTGGTTATAGCTGTGGGATTCTAGCACTTATTCAGAATCCTGACATTCACGTTTCCTACCATGCTGAAAAATTTCACCAGATGTGCCCAGCCTGTGCTTATCTATCTCTGGCTGTAAGGAATCCATGTATATCTGTGTTTAGACAACTGACTCTTTGCAGGCTTCCCCAAACCCTACTTACTTTGAGATGTCAGCACCATAATGTCTTTCCTTTGCTCTTTGAAAAAAAAATATTATCTCCATCTTTCCTAGTCCATTCATTTCATTGGATTATTTTTAACTCTACTGCAGCAAGATCGTACTTACCACTAGAAAGAACAACACTCTCTATCCTCTTACCAGATAAGTTCACCTTTGCCAGCATTCTGTGGTATGAGATATTTAGAAGATAGAATACAGCAAGAAGTATTGCTGTAGTTCCATTTGCAAAACTCAGCATGACTAGAATTGGCTCCTCATAGTCGGCTGCCCAAAATATATCAACATTCTTTAGAAATTTCCTTTCCTTATTATGTTTTGCTATTCTCTGGCCTGATCTGTAGCAATATTCAGCAGGGTCTTTCATATATGTTTCCCTCACCAATCATCTAGCTACGTGGATGTCTCTGTGCCAGCCAATAATTTTATTAAAAAGTACATACTGATTTGGACCTTCTTGTTTCTATTATATAAGGGAAACCGTACATATATTACTAAAGAGTGCTATTAATAATTGCTTTAAAACATCTGAATTGTACTAAATTTTTGTATTGTATTTTTGTAAACTTAGATTGTTCCGTACCATATTCTAACAACCCTGCAGGCCACAATAGGTGATTTTGGCCTGTACAGGGAGTCAGTGATACAAGACTAGTTCATAAAGTTACCTCATGTTTGCTGAACAGATAGTTTTGCTATCACTTATTATTTGCCTCTAAATACAAAATATAATACAACAAATTCCGCAACACAATAGACTATGACATAAGGGATATGATGTTTCATTACTGGATCAAGCTTCAATTTTATAAGTATTCTATTTCTCTTCATAACAAAGGTAGTCCCATTACTATGTTTCACATTCTTTTACACATTCAGTTTTAAGCACATTCCCAAATGTATATATTGAATGCAATCTTTGAATTGCTGCTGTATAGGTGATTATACATTCCTGAAAAGCAGTACTGTACTTTTGAGAAGAAATTTGTATGTAGTCAAGTCTGCATTTCAAAAATCCCTTATGGCACTATATTTCAGAAGTGTTTACAGAAGTATTTCAAAACTAAGGTAGCTCACTCCCCACTAGTACATAGTGATAGTAATAGTACTTAGACTTATATACTGCTTTACAGCCCTCTCTAAGCAGTTTTACAGAGTCAGCATATTGCCCCCAACAATTTGGGTCCTCATTTTACCCACTCTGAAAGGATGGAAGGCTGAGTCAACCTTGAGCCTCGTGAGATTTGAAGTGCCAAATTGCAGGCAGCCAGCAGCCAGCAGAAGTAGCCTGAAGTACTGACTCTAACCACTGCACTACTGCGATAGTGAACATTCTAAATCCTACATTGTGAAACAATGGTGATAAAACAATTGGTTTGCTTGTTTGTTTGGAAATTTTATATGCTGTCGACTTCCTTAATATTTGGGGGCAAAAATGAGATAGAAATAATAATTAAATCATAATTAAAACAAAACTGTATAAAAGTCTGGGTGAATAAGTGTTTAATTCCTTTAGTTCCTTTCTGAACTATATGAAATATGGATAGGATTTTAGTGACAATTTGTTCCATAATGTGGGCCCTGGTGGAGAAAGCATAATTAGTCCTAATATCAAATGTATCTATGATAGGACGTGCAACAGCTGCTGATGTAAGTTCTAAGAGTGTGAAATAGACTGTATAGAAGCAAGAAGTCCCCTATGTACCTTGTCCCAACACATATAAGAATTTATTCACCATTGTGAACATCAAGAATTGATCTTGTAGCTATTCTTATTGGTGTCCTCACATCCTAAAATCCAGCCAATATAATAAAATGTCAGTCTTGTCTCTTTAGAATAATTTGTTGACCCAATCCTTTATATATCTTGAAGAGATTCAGACATCCAATTCCAAGCTTTCATGAAAAAAGACTCAAATCTGCAAAAGATGTTCCACAAAAGCTTCATAAAACGTATTAATCAAAATTTTCATGGGATAGCACAGAATAAACACCAGATCATTTAGCAGAAGTTCCCCAATATCACTTTTCTGATAGTATCTGGAAAAAAATGAATTCACTACAAAGTTTAAAACACATTAGCTAATATCCAAATCACTTGTAACCACGGTTTCCCCAATCCTGCTAACAAGATACTATGGACACTGGTATCAAAAGCCAGTTTTATTCAGATCACATGCCCTTATTGTTTCTGCTTACATTCCATCTGTCATGTGACCATGGCTATCTTCATATCAAATCTGGGTCTAAATGCAGGCTTAAAAGGATCAATATGTATTTTATTACAATGCTTTCAGAGATGCAGGAGGTTTTTTTTTTTTCAAGAGTTTGGTTTAACATGAAATATTGGACATCAGTCAATAACTGTTAAAACCAGCCATGTATAAAGATGGCTTCTTAAGCAACAGTCTCATCACTGTCTACTTAAGGTAGTGGATTCCTGCAAGAAGGATTAATGTACTGATTGCTCGTGAGTAAGAAAAAATTTGGGAATTCTTATAAGCAATGGTAGGGAAGAATGCAGCACCAGAGTATCTGCACTAATTAAAAAATCTTATCTACTTCCTCAAGGAAAAAAAATGAATCTGAATCATAGAGCTATTACAGATTATTTAGTAGGTAACCTAGATACCATATTGCTTAAAACAGTTAAATTGTGCCCAACACAAATCTAACCATTTTTTTTCATAAAGAATTACAGAAGCATTTTCCACTGATAAATTCAAGTGCATATGATTACAGAATCTATTCTTATTTAGTAAAGTTAAGCATATATTATCACTGAACTGGAGCTTTCCAAGAGTGGCAAAAACATTAAAATGCCCTTCCAGAATGCTACAAGCCCAAATGCTGATTTATGCAACCTGTTTTAAAACAACTATTTTATAGAAAGAAGATAATATGCTTGCTGTGTTTTTTTAGGTTCTATTCAATTTTAATTTTAGTTTGTCCTACAGAATATTACTTACTTTCAGTGAGTTTATGTTGGTTTATGTCTAGTTTTATTTATTATATATTTTAACATTTTAATACAGCAGCAAAAATGGGAGAAAAAAAATACATGGCTTCCTACAAACACTCTAAAGCAAAATATACTTCTGAATAAGTTTTTTATACATGTCTGTTTAAAATTAAAGTTCAGCTTCTACCTTTGTATTTTCTTGCTCATCTTCTCACTACAACAGCAAGTAAATTTCCCTTTTAAATGTACAGGCTGAAGTAAATCCTGTTTCTGAAACTAAGATTTATGGAACATTAACAAAACCATGTACATTCAACTGACTTTAAATATATCCAGACGCACAGTTCGAAGTTCTCATGACTCTAGAAGAACTACAAATAGAAATACTCATTTTAAAATCTTTGAAATGTTTATATCAATACATCAATTCAATCACTTTAATGATTTACCTCTACTAATATGGCATAAAACCCTGAACAGAAAATTTTGCTTATTCCATTTATTCTATTTTACTTTTTCACTATCTTGCAAGAATTCATTGCAGTAATCCTTGCATGCAAACAATAAAACATAGAAGTACAAAAAGAATGTTTCCTATGAGACTGAAATAAGCAATGTTATGTACAGTATGTCATTTGTACTGTGCAGGAATCAGGAAACAGAAATACAGAAGCACATATAATTCATGATATTTAAACTAGATTGTTTGACAGAAATAAGAAACAAAGAGGGAAGCTTAAAAAAATATCTCAGCAAGTTTACATTCACAACCTTGTAGAAGAAAAATCATTTTTTAAAAAAATTGCCCTATAGTAGTGATACTTAAGTTTAATGATGGAGATTATCTTAGTCCCAATACACTTGATACCTCAATTTGCAACACCTGAAAGCTAAATGAGTTTCCAAACTGTGGACATAATTAAATTAACCATTCAACACTTATATTTTCTTTTGCAGAAATCACACTGTTCTTAGGGAAGGCTGATATCACAGTACAAATTACAGGCACAAAGAATGATCACACGATAGTCCTTGAAATTATGATTGTTAGTTTAATGAAGGCTCAAAGTTATAATAGCTATGGAAAAAGTGTCTTGCTACCTTTACTCACACTTACAACTGTTGCACTACCTGCGCAGCCATAGGAACATAGTTTGAGCACTTGGCAACTGGCTTGCATTTACAATTAGTTGAAGCATCCCATGGTCACATGCTCACAATTTGCAATCTTTTTTGCGGCTTTCCAGTAAAAGATGCCCATTGGAGAAGCTGAATTCATTTAACAATCATGTGATTCACTGTAAAAATTGTGGTAAAATTGGTTCCAACTCGAATTAAGATGGAAATTCCAATTCCAATTCCAATTGTAAGCTGATAACTTCCTGTACCTGCTGTTATGACAAATTTCACATGTAATGGTACAACCTGAACAAGCCTTCTTACGGTCTACTTACATGTGTCAGGTATTTACCAGCTATATATCAAGTTTCACTAAAAAAGTTAAATTGACATGACCATTGACTTATGACCATTCATATAGGACCATTAAAAATGATTTCCAACAGTTCTGACTTACAACTGCAAGAGGTCCCCATGGTTATGTGATCAAGATTCAGATCCTTGGCAACTATTTACAATGATCACAGCAACCCAGGGTTATGTGATCACTATTTGTGACTTTCCCAATCAGTTTTTGACAAGCAAAGTGAATGGAGGAAGCTAGACTTGCTAAACAATCATGAGGATTCATTTAATGACCATCGGAAAAAAAGACCAGAAAATTAGGTATGATTCACCTAATGACCACTTCACTCAGTAACAGAAGTTATGGTCCCAATTATAATGAAAATCAAGGAGTAATAGTCACAGCTTTGTGTAATTACCGATAGCATATTTCCAGGATTTTTTAAACCTGAAATTAACCTAGTCTGGACCTGCATCATATTTAGAATTTAGTTTGAAAAAGGTCCAAGTCTGGATTTGTCTTACAGCTAGTCCACAACATGTGACTGTAATTGAGCTTGGAATTATGATGGTGAAACATTGTGGTCATTAAGCAAGACAGTATATGACCATCCCTATTTTACAACCTTTCTTGCAGCAGTTATTAAGCAAATGCCATAGTCATTAAGTAAATACCATTGTCATTAAGTGAACACAATGATCACTAAGTGGATCCATCTTATCCAATGTGTGCATGTGGGTATGTTTTTTGTTTTTGTTATTGAGAGAAGTGAAGTAAACACTAGAAATCAGCAAAAACCCTGAAAATAGGACCTGGTTGCAAGCACCCAAAATAAAATTATGTGATTGAGAGGGAGTGGAGTTTACGGTCAATTAGGTTGTACACCTTTTGGAGAGGGGGATCTGTTGTAACTTCAAACTGATACTGTGACTAGTTATTTAGTGATGACTACCTATATTTATCAAAGTCTAGTTCCTTTGTCACTATGTTTATCAAACATACATCATGATTACATTTTTTCTTATGCTTGGCTTTTCACAGGTCAAGGTAGAAATGAAATTAGAAAATTGCTTTCTATTGCTAGATATCTGTCAAGCAACTTGAAATGTAGCACTTAAACCCAAACTTATAGAAAATTTAGAAGAATTCGGAGAAGTCATGGGGCTAAGAATTAATAAGGAAAAAAACAAAATAATTACTAAAAATATGACAAATAAGCAAAAAGAAGCACTGACTGGGATAATGGACATCCTAATAACATAAAGTATTTGGAGACTAAGATTTCTGCAAAATATATAACAATTAAAGATAATAATTACACTCCATTAATAAAACACATAACAGAAGATTTGGAAAAATGGCATAAACTAAGATTACCTTTCATGGGCAGAATAGCAATTATAAAAATGAATGTACTACCAAAACTATTGTTTCTGTTCCAAAATATTCCCATAAAACTAGAAAAAAAATCTTTTGTGATTTGGATAAATTAATATTGAAATTTATATGGCAAAAGAAAAAAACCTAGGAACAAACTAAAACTGTTACAAAATGCTAAAGAAACAGGTGGATTTGGTTTACCAGATTGGGAAATTTACTATCAAGCTGTAAAACTCACCTGGGTAAAGGACTGGATAACTTTTGAAAATAGAAGAATGCTAGCCCTAGAAGGCCACAATTTACAAACAGGATGGCATGCCTTTTTATGGCAAAATAAACAAGAGACCCATAGATATTTTCAAAGTCATAAGATCAGGCAGACATTGTTATCTATATGGAATAAAATTAAAAAAACAAATATATATAGAAACACCAGTATGGTTATCCACACTGGAAGCCCTAATGCATCCAAATTTACTTCATCGAGGGAAACTTATCACGTATGAGGATATTTTAAATGAGACGGGAGAACTGAAAACAAGACAAGAACTGAAACAAACAAGGAGTGGATTTGGAATGGTGGGCTTACCTACAAGTCCAATTGTGATACAGAAAAGATATGAAAGATCAGGGAATTATTAGACAAAAAACAATTGGATGAAATATTATTAGGAGCAGATGATAAATTGATAAGGAAAATTTATAGAGTATTATTGGAATATAAATTGAGGAGGAACAAGTAAAAGAAACGATGTTGGCATGGTATTAATTTGGATAATTGGCAAATCCTATGGGAAAGAAATAAAAAATAACATTGGCCACATTGTACAAAGAAAATTTATACAAAATGTTTTATAGATGGCATATCCCACCAACAAAATTAGCTAAAATGTACCCAAATTTATCTCCTATCTATTGGAAATCCTGCCAGGAAAATGGATCGTACTATCATGTATGCTAGACTTGTAGGAAAGCCCAGGATTTCTGGCATAAAATCCAGAGCTGGTTAGAGGAAATGGGGTGGAATCAAACTTGAATACAAACCGGAATTTTTCTTACTTGGAATTAATATAGAGAAATATAATAAAGACATGATGTACCTAATAATACATGTGATTACAGCTGCAAGACCAGTTTATGCTCAAAAGTGGAAACTTAAAGAAAATCCAGATGAAATAGAGATAATTAAAAAGATATAGACATGTGCAGAAATGGACAAATTAACATTAGAACTAAAAAATAAAGATGAATCTGAATATTACGAATTATGGGAAAAGTTTTACCACTGGTTGAGAAAAAGGAAGGATGTAAAATTAAAATAAGATAAGGATGTAAAGATGATAGACTAGGGATATATAAGAATTGTTGATATTGATGTATATAAGATGTAAATATCTATTACTTACTATCCGAAATAGCTATGTAAAACAACTAGATGTGTCAGGATGTTTTTAAAATTTTTTAAATGTTTTTTAAAAAAATTTGTTCTTTTTGTTCAATAAAATTTTGTAAAATATTTAAAAAAGAAAGAAACGTAGCACTTAAAATCAGAGTTAACACAAAAATGAGTGTGAAACTAAAGGAAGGAGGACTTGAGCTTCCTACTGAATGTAGAAAATCATAATGAGAAATATTTATGATACTCTGTTGCTATCATTTAAATTTCAATAGCTGAGAGCACCTTTGTTTATGCAACAGGTCCCATCATTATTAATATCCATGTTTATTCACACAAAGTTGCTAATAATTTTAGACGTTTGCTAAAAATTAGCTAAAAATAAATCTAGGAGATAATTGTTTACATTGAATCTTTGCCAATATGTATATGAGTTGTTTCTGTTGTTCTACAGCCCCAAATCAAGACATGAGAAAGTGATGAACCTGTCAATCATAGTTCCAATATAAAAGTCTTCCTAATGGGTTAGAAAGGATTTCTAAGACTAATTTCTCTAAAATATATTAAATATCTCAACTATTAAGTCAGATTGCAGTGAGAAGATAACCTTACTCAGGGAAGGGGAACATATATACTCAGAGGAAATAAAATTTGGAGGACATAAATCTGATAGACTCCAAATAGTTGATGGGTAGAAAGACTTAAACAATGGAAGAATTATAGGAAAACAAGAATGCATAGCACCGAGATGACAGAATAGACACTAGGAGGAGAAAAGATTAATCTATTTAAACCTTTATCCATTAATCAATGAATATGTAAACATTCTCACTTTTTGAAATCACCGATCTTTACCAAGGGATATGGTAATTCAAAAGCTTAACAAATATTAAATCTTCCAGTGTATAAAACTACAAACCTGCAATGGACCACTAGATTATGGATCCATATCAGGAAACTAAGCTTTCATAGCTTGTGATAAACCATGGTTGGTTCAATAGAACGTAACTAGATTATTAAGACAGGCTGAGCTATAAAACATTAATTGTAAAACAAGTACTTAGATAAAAGCCCAAATTAAGAGGCTTGGGGGATCCTAAGGTGGATAGAAGAGGGACAAAGAGGTTCAGGGTAGTCAAACCCTACAATCTGTCAGGATATATCTAATAGGTTGGAAAGATATAGTTTTAGTCTGGTAAATTTCTGCCTACTAGTTGTAAGCAAATAAAGATTGAATTTCTCTACGTAGTCTTTGGGCTTCGGCCTGACTATATCACAGTTATAATTTAACTATAGATGTGACTTCCTTCTGCATTCTAAATTTTCTGGTAAGACCTTTATCATAAATATCCAGAGATAGGCCTTGACTTACAGCCAAAGGTAAACAGGGAATGTTGATTATAAGTTATTGGGATCATCACCATATGACTTGACTCAACTTTACAACCACACTCTTGACTTTCCCAGGCATGGTCATTAAACAACTGTGCGGGTTTTTCAGTGGCGCAAGAGAGGTCTTAGGTGTGGGAGTTCCAGCACAGGCCATGCAAAAGCTACAGGGTGCTGCAGCAAGGAGCAAATGCAGTGTTGCTGTAACTGCCCCAGCCTTATCTGGCAGCACAGCTAAAAGGTGCCACTCTCAGGCAATGCCAAACACCTGGGAAACTTCCACAGAGGGTCACAAAGCAGCCCCTCCCCCAGGTCAAACATAGAGTAAGCCTCCACAGCAGAGGAGGGTGGCTTTGTGAAGGCTGCTTCACAGCCATAGAGTCTCTTGGGTATTTGGAACTTTTACAGGCAATTGCTTTGCATCTCACAGTGAAAAATTACTGGATGTTCAGCCCGGGGGGTGGGGGGGGAAGAAATATGCTTTGTGCTGCGCCATTGGAACTTCTCAGGAAGTTTAAGGGTAAAGATGGGGAGGGAAGACAGGCAGATGGGAGTAGTTGCAGCATCCCTGTGGCCAGTCATATGTGTGGACAGACTGCCAAGTGCCTGAACTTTGATCGTGTGACTGCAGGGGGGGGGGGGCTGCAATGTTCATAACTCCAGGTACAGATTGTCGGTTCCTTTCTTTAGCAATTCCAAATGGTTACTGAACAAATGGTTGTTAAGCAAGGATTATCTGTACAGAAAAGCTCAAACCTCAAATGAAGGACTTCCTATAGGACTCCCTAGGAAAGCTCAAAGGACAAATGTGACTTGTTCTATTATTTGCTTTATTACTATGTCTGCTTTATTACACATAAAATAACAGATATTTCCAAGTAATTGAAACATAAGCAGGTATTGATATATTATTGTTTTTCCTGCATTTACAATGCAAAAAAGTTAAACGCAAGATTCTGTTAAAAATATACCATTTTAATATGCTTTGAGTTTTTATGTTTTAATGTGGTTTTTATGTTATTTTGATTTTTGATTGAAATCTGTCCAAAGTTTGTTATAATATGAGTGACTATATAAATGTTTTAAATAAATATACAACAAATGTTTTCAATGGAAATAATCTACTGAACATTCTGTTAGAACAATAATTGCAATTCAATATACATGTTTTGTTGGCTGAGGTATCCATCTTTCAGTGCTACTTACTCCAACATTTCCCTTTAACAAAATGAAATTGTTAATATAGTATTTTTCATATTATAATATTGAATCTAATCTACCAATGTTTTCTACAGCTTGCATAAGTCACAACTGATTGGACATGGTCCCTATGGACATGCCATTTCATCCAGGCTGGACGGTTCATTAGTCATAATTACTATAACTGTACAGCAGAGACTGCAGTTTTATCTCATCATACATCTTTGATAAAGCTGCTTCCATTTTTGCATCATCAGCATGCAAAAATCACATTATTGGTGCTTTTACTTTCCAATCTGTGATTAACACAGGCTGTACTTCTTTAGAAATGCACATAATCTTAACAGAAGCTCTCCTACCCTTAAAAGAAAAAAAAGAAAAAAACAACCACACACCACAATCCTAATGTCATTCATGCCGTGACCACCATTTGAACTTTTTGTTAGAATCAGCTGCTTTGCGTACTATGAACTGCAAGAGAACAAAGAGATTCTGGAGATAATATTGCAAACAAAATTGAACACAGAGATGTGTATTAGCTGAATGCTTTGCAAATCAGGCTTAAGATATTTATGTTGTAAATTTGAATGCTGATCCAAATTAGCAGATCTTTGATGTGAGTTTAGAAAAGAGGACTAAATAGGAGCTGAGGAATTGTAGCATTTGGGGTGGTGATAGAGAGATAAGAGATAAAAGAAATAGAGAAAATAAAATAAAGCTTCATATTAGAAAGAACATTAAAAACTGAGTGTTGAAAGGTTAGAAAACAAGTGCAATTAAACTGTAATACACACACACACACACATACACACACAATAAGTGTTGGAGAAGTAATGTTAACAAATAATAACAATGATAATTTTCCCTCTTTAGAATTCCAATTCTATTTTTATTTGTTTTTCTTTTTAAGACGTTGAAGAAATCTTACAGCAAAGTATGAACACACAGAACGCTACACAAACACACATAATTGGCAGCTTCACGTAGTACTGAGGCTACAAAAATCTCAAAGTAATTAGTACTGTCTGAATGCAATGACATCTGTGTTCGCATGGTCCTCTAGACTTGTCAAGCTAGTAAGAACTACATGAAAAATATGACAAGCATTGCAAATGCCCTTCTCTAAGGTCTCACTTTGGGAAAACTAAAGAAACAATGCCTTTCTTTGTGCCAATAGTATTTAAAAGCTAAAGTCTCAGCATTTGTAAAGGTTTTGACAGTTCTCTGCTTTAAGTGTGACAGGTTTATACAGAATATAACAAACCTGGAGATAAAAATAGTTCACACAACTGCCAAGGCTTTGGTCAATTTGTTTATAATTTACTTTTAATCTGATCGTTAATTTGGCTGTCCTCTGCTAAAGAAAGAGCCTACCAAGTTTCTAAAATTGTATTTATAGGATAAATACATTTGGAGGCATTCAATTCAATCCATATGCCTTTGTTTCGAAGATCTGTGATACCTATTCTTACTTCTGTTCCTAGGCTGCTACAGCACAATGTCCAAATGTGTGTTGGTTCCAAGAAAGACATTAGTCATCATTAACAGAAGCACTGACACCATACCTAAGTGCCTTTCTACAATGACCAAGTGGCAATCATCTTTCTCTTACGCTGTCACTGCTGATTAGGGTTTTCCGTCATGAAAATTTAATTTGTTGCCTTTCTGCATCTCCTTTTGCAGCGTTAACAAAGTATGTCAGGGGCATATTGCAAAGACAGCAAAAGAGCCTGATCCGGAACCAGAATGATAGTCTTCTGTTTTCAGTTCTCTCAAGATCTTAAGTTTGGCCTCAATCAAATCTTTCCATTTTTTACATTGATTAAAGGACTATCTTATGAAATGTACAATACGCCTCTTTCAATCGATCCTAATACAATTATTTTAAAACTGTTTCCTAAAGATTAATCGTAGATGCCTACACAAACAGAAAGTGGGTTTTTTTAAAAAAAGAACAACCTTTTTTCATGGTTATCCTAGCAATAAGATTTGTATCAGAAATTAGGACAGAAATACAGACATATACGTTTCTTTGTTTTTAATACTGTAAAATTATTTAATTTAGTTAATGAGATTTCAAAGCTGTGATGCAATTTAAATGGAACACATTTGGAGATGTGAAAACAAAATAAATAAAAGGCAGCCTCTATTTCTAATTTTAAATCATATTCAAATATCTGTTTAAAAAGATAGTTCAGTGCTATGCTGGGTTAATTAACTTTTGTCAAAACAATTACCATCTGATTTATTTTTAGATATAGGCAAATGCAATTTTGTAATATATTTATACATTACCAAATGTTACACTAGCAACTATATTTCACTAGATCAAATAAAAAAGAGTAACATTAAAATTATTTCAATTTCAGCATTTAATTTAAACATGCTAATTTTTCCATTTCAGTCCATATGTACTATGTGTTGTGTCCATGACTAACACAGATGGGCTACTGGAAATTATTTCTACCTCTCTTTAAAAGCTCTCCTTGAAAATGGTACCCCAATCTTTATGAAATGTGAGGGAATGGCCATGATTTGGAATTTGGAAAAAATATGGGAAAGATGATACAATGGAATGTGTGGATGACCTTGGGGGACAAGGGGAACAGATACTGCCCAGGAAATAATCCGATAGAGATAGAAGCCCCCAATAGATTAGTGGTCAAGAGGAAGCAATTTAGCAAGGATACCCACTCAATTGTTCTGGTAGTTAAAAGTGGAAGGGTAAATTTGTACCTTCAAACTCACAAGATTATATTAATGCACCCTTATAGTAAAGCAGAATTAAGTCATCTAGTCATATTCTCTAACTAGTTTACCCAGGAGGGTTAAGAGATCTTGAAAGGAAGATCTGTTCAGAGATCTGTTCTGGAAGTTTCCAAATATGGAAGTCTCTGCATGGCTTTTCAGGCCGAATTATAGGCCCAATTCATCATTTCCAGTATTACAGGAAGTGATGAAATGGGTCTATAATTCATGCTGAAAAGCCTTGCAGAGGTTTTTTCCAAGCCTCTGGGAGGCCGAAAAAGGCCTCAAACCAACCAAAAAAAACCAGCTGTGAGGGGCGCACAGGTGCAGTGAAATAAGTTTGCTTGCGGCTCATGTGCCAGCACAAATGGCTCTGCGTGCCACTTGTGGCACGCGTGCCATAGGTTCGCCATCACAGGCCTATCCTATTCAGCCAAGCACATTGCTAGTTTAGCACAACCGTTTAGTATTTACAGTGCGCTAGAAAGACAAGATATTATGTTAATTAAATGCAGTAAATCTCATTTTGTTAAAAAAAATTTTTTTCCAGACATATGATACAATTGCAATTTATATCTGATAGCAGTGCCACTATTGTAGTTTAGCGCACACTAAAACAAATTTAATAAAACCATTTCAGGTGTTTTAAACATAATAGCTCTATGAAATGTTTATATGTTAACCTATATTTATTTACGGGTTACTATTTAATAACTTGTAAATAATATAAAAATAATGACTTCATACATATATTCAATATAAACTTAGTTCCATATATATCTAAACATAGTAATAGAACAACTTCCATTACTACATTGTCCCTTTGAAAATTTAAATTATAGCTTTCTCTTTTACACTTGATGTTCTGCAAAGCACAAAATGACAATGTGATTTAACTTCAACTTCAAAAAGATGTTGAAATCCACTGCCTACATTATATTTATTCTAGAAAGAATTCAGCCTAATAATTTGCAAGGCCTGACACCAAGATCTCCCTGGCTTCTTTTTCTTCTTCTCTCTTTTCTAAGCCACTATCAAGTCCAAGCAAAAAAGTTTAATTCTTTGACTCCCATTCCCAACTGCCCCAGCCCCCCATTCTTTTCAAATCGCTTGTCAGCAAAAGATTGGGCAATTTATTGACCACTTCTGGATGCATACTGTCAGTGTTGAAGGAAATATGAGGGAAGCTTGTTGCTACTGTTCTGGAGCTCATTGATAATGACATACCTGCCTTTGTCCCCCATTACCCATACTACAAACTACTTAGACCTAACTGAAAAATCAATAGCATACTTGCACTGGTTCCCGTGGCTGCTTCCTTTGATTGTCAGCTCCTGTCTAGGGTCAGCACTTACATGAAAGAGGCTGTGTCTGCCTGATGCTTTCAGGACAACCTAACGATATGAAACTAGCCAACAGAACAGTAAATTCTGTCTTGCTACCCTCCTCATCAATTAGGCTCTGACTAGGCTTGCCTGTAGAAAACTGACCTTTTAAGTTTAAGGGAATATGGACTGGTTGAACACACCACTGCCCTCTACAATGAGTCAGGAAATTCATTGACAGGTTAAACAAAACAGAAGGTTGTAACTGTCATAATTTGCATTGCACTTTCACGCCAGCAAGGGTGTTATCAGTGAGGGCAAGCCCTGGGACACACAATTTAAGCACCACTAAGTTGCCCTCCTCATAAATTTTTAAGTGAAGTGCGATAAAACAAATTCACAAAAAGGTCTTAACTGTATCAAGTTCCTTTCTACCAAATTTGCATTGTGCTTGTCCACAGGCTGCCATCTCTTCCTATTTCCCTAGGAAGAGATGGCAGAATTAAAATTCCATTAATGGTGACAAACTTTCAATTTTCATGTTGAACGGTTACTATGAAAAGTCCTAAAGATTTATCATGGGTAGCAAGGCATTTTCTCCATTAATATAGTCATGTGCATCAAGGTAAATTATTATATGTTTACAATTAAAATTTAAAGGAAACAATATCAGGCAAAAGACCATTAAATTCAACATCTTATTTATATAAATGAAAAGAAATATAATATTAAAAGTTGACAAGTGAAGCATAAAGGTTAAGATCTTTCACTGATATTTCTTCCAAGAAACAACTATATGAAAGCTGCACTTCTTTTTGAAAAGATGTTCAAAATTCATTATTAAGACAGGCATGGAGTTATGGTCTATTACTTTTGAATAAGCTATTCTTCAATTTGTACTGAACTTACAATTAAAATATTGATTATGTAAAACTTAATGCATAGGATAGCAATGTTCCTGAAATGTTAAATTGACACTATTTTCCATAAATAGTACAAGTGAGAAAATATAATTGGGTTTTTGCTGCAACAAATTCATAAACTTGCTAATCTACCCTACAACCTTACATGGAATTACTTGAAAGTAAAATCCACTGAGCTCAGTGCTATTTATTTCTTAGCTACTTTATTTATAATGTAATCCTATGCATGTTTACTCATCCATAAATCTCATAATTACATAAGACATATTCCTAGAAGATTATGTATAGGATGGCAATTTAAATAGAATGCCAATTATTTGTAAAAATAGCAGCACCTACATTTTAAGCTGACCTTTTGCTTACAAAAGACCATTACTTTATTTCATAGTTGTAGCAATCTACTTTGCAAAGGGATGGCAGAGAATGAGATGGCTGGATGGAGTCACTGAAGCAGTTGGCGTGAGCTTAAATGAACTCAACAACAAGAACAACAACTTTGCAATATGGAAAGCAAGAGATTATTTAATTTCTTTTTAATGTTCAAAAACTTCCAAAAACCAACTATCTTGGTTTCTGTGAGGCTCAATATTAATGGTCAGTATAAGATATGAGCCATTTCCTTGCGATCCAACTAAGCCCTGATAGCATTTTGAGGAGTTTCTATATGTTCCAAAGCAGATGCCAGAAGGAATCTGCTTATATCTGGGTGCACTGTATGTGCTGATTCTTCTCTGCTCTTCCCAGAAGTCACCTCAACAATTCAGGAAAAACTATTGTCATGGTCTCCAAACCTAGAAGTATACCTAGCGTCATGCTAATCAAGCTACTTAGCAGAGCCAGATAGCTTCTTGCCTAGGCTCTTCTTCATAAATATATGCGTATGCATTTTGACTGTGCAAAGCTTGAGCAATAATAGTTAATAATCTGAGCAATAATAGCTAATAAAGAATTAAATTTATTGTGGTAAATTAAAAAAATAGTTTTAAACTGTAAAAACATTAACAAGAGTAAGTACAATTAAATACATTAACAATTAATTAAGAGGCATAGAATCAAAATAACGTGAAGTATTAGTACCGCTTAATAAAGCTTTAGTAAGACTACATCTGGAATACTGCATCCAGGTTTGGTCACATTACAAAAAATATGTTGAGACTTTGGAAAAAGTACAAAGAAGAGCAACTAAGATGATTAAAGGCCTGGAAATGAAAACATATGAAGAACATTTGTAGAATTTGGGTTTGGCTAGTCTAGACAAAAGAAGGACTAGATGTGACCTGATAGCAGTATTCTAGTACTTGAGAGGTTGCCACAAAGAGGAGGGGGGCAACTTATTTACCAAAGCACCAGAGGGCAGGACAAGAAACAATGGATAGAAACTAATCAAGGAGAGAAGCAACTTGGAATTAAGGAGAAACTTCCTAACAATGAGGACAATTAACCAGAGGAACAGCTTGCCGCCAGAAACTGTGGGTGCTTCATCACTGGAGGTTTTTAAGAAGAGACTGGACAGCCACGTGTCTGAAATGGTATAGGGTCTCCTGCTTGAGCAGCGGGTTGGACTAGCAGACCTCCAAGGTCCCTTCCAGCTCAATTCTGATTCTGATTCTGAACATAAGGATAATTCATAAAAACACTAGCCCAGGATACAGTCACTTGAAGTCTACCATTTACTGTTGGAGAAGGAGATTGTCTTAGACTCATGTTGAAAACAGATCAACACAGATGCCAGATATGTGTCTATGTGGAAAGGATTTTTCAAGCAGATCCTAAGATGAAGAGATGGAGAAAGAAGATCGTTCTCCGTGTAGCCAGTTGTCCCTGAAGAGAAAACAATGCAGATAGGCAACCAATATCACAAGAGCTTGCTCCATGTTGACTTTCCCATCCTCACCTCTACCAGACCATTACCATCGATGTTTTTCTGGGAAAGATCTCTCAAGACAATGAAAAGGCAAGTGATAAGCACTACTGTTCTCTAGAAAGAACCATAGAATTTGAAATGCTGTATTATTAAAGTAGTGTTTTGTATTAAAACTGTAATTTTTATTTTTATTATTGCTTATATTGCTTTTAATCTGAGCAGGGAGTAACCTATTTGTCTAGACCCAGAAGCTATGGGCGGTTAGGCTTGGATGGGGCACTTCAGAGAGCACCACGTTTTTAGCAAAATTGCAAAGTTAAAATATATATATATATATATCCAGGAAAAGACAATGACAAACCACTTTGAAATGGTTGCCAAGAAAACAGACCACATTACCAAACCCATTCCAAAGCTGTACCCCGTCCTTAACCTGAACCCACATTTTCTCAGGATTAGATGATTAGAGTCCAAAGCACCCTTATGGACTTGAATTCAAAAAAAATATGCATCCTTGCTTTTACCCTATTACTCTTAGGTTGTTTTGGGAGGCACGCCACTTCATAAACAATTGTAATAAAGAAAGAAAGTTTCTTGGCCAGTCCTTGTAGAAAGAAGGTCTACAGGGATAATCAGAATCTCTTAGCAGCTACATGTAAGAAATGCATCTCTAAGACACTTTGACCTCAATGTTTAGACTTTTAAAGGTATCTTAATTGAATCTGGCAAAGGACTAGTAGCTCCTGAAGGTGTAGTAGAGAAAACATCTCAAGACAACTGAGTACAGTATGTGGGGGAAAAGAGGTATGCTGCAGTAAAAGGAGGAAACAACAACAAAATGTAACACTGCTGTATCCAATAGAGATGACTGTCTCAACTTACCCTCAAATAAAACCTAGTATTTTAAATAATATAGAGAAGACGAAATTGTTTCAGAACAACCAAGTTACATTACTATACGAACGCTTTTGGGGAGAATTAAGGCAACTGTTCCTTCCAAAAATTTTATTAGATAAACAATTTAATTTATATAATAATTCATTTGGAGAAATGGAACACAAAAAAAGTAAAGTGAAACTTCTTTTAATGGTCAAATTCAGTGAAAGAGATTAAGCAGATGTGTTTCCACTGAAATGCAATAAGCTCAATTTTAGACGGCTCAAGCCCCTCCCCCAAATTCTACAGAACACTTAAATGTGTTAAATTACAAATAAAAAATATGCATTTCAGTGCATGTCAATGCACAGTAATTACAAGAATAGATTTAATTGAGGAACAACCACCACCACCCCCCAAAAAAACCAACCCCAACCCAACAGACATAGTGATGATTAATTATGCATCTGGTAGCATGTCACATCCTTTGTGTGCGCCTATCAGATACTGAAGAGAAAAGGCATGGACAGTGTCCAGTCCCAGCAAGCAAATCATTTGGAAACAGTCATAGCCATAGATCAAAAGATTTTTCACTCTATCTGCAGTAGATTTAAATTCACCCAACCTAACCTTTTGCTGCAGACAAAACCAGTTAGAAAAGAAAAAAGGCTCCTTAGAATCCATAGATAATAAAAGAAGATTTGGAGTGCAGGGCAGGGGGTGAGAGACGCAGAAAAGAAGCAGGCAGACATAACCACTAAATACATAGCCCAAGACAGCTGTTTTACATCCTGGTTTCAGATACTGAAGACAGAAAAGTTTCCACCAGCCCTTTACTCTCCAAAATTAAACTCCACATATAACTTCTGCATTTTATTTGGGTGAACAAGTATTTTTCTTTCATCTCATTATTGTGATACATTTAAAAAAAAAAAACATACATTTCTATAACATTTTAAAATAACTTGTAGTTTCTAATAAATGCTATTCACCTGGCCACACCAAATTAAAATATCAAATTACAACATACAAAATTAATATTGTCTGATCTATGGTTGGAGGTTATGATTATTTCATTTTCAACTCTCTTGTTTAATATCATCAAAGAGATTAGGGGTTCCTATAGCACTACCATATACAAAATGTAGCATGTTTCAAATACATTGTCACCTCTAAATCTTTGTTGACTAACTCAGTTATTTCTTTTCAAAATATTAAGTTTATTTCTTTGAGTGTTTTACTTTACTGAATATTAATATTACAAGTTTTTCTTCAAATATAGTAAAAATGTTATATCAGTTCAGAAATATTTCATTTCAATTAGCAGTCTCTAGGTTTGATTTAATCAAAAGCTTGCCATAAATGCAACTTTCTACAGCGGTTTGTCTGTTAGCAGAATAGAACAATCCAAACAGCCAGAATGATGTGTGAAGTAAAGTAAGGATCTTCACAGAGAATATTCCTAAAAAATACAGCAATGAAGCAATGAGAAGCATACTAAAAATATACCTCTTCTATTTAAATATATCATAACTACTGTTTATATAATGTAAAATAAATCTGCTGAAGTCATCAGAAAACCTGAAAAATCCACAAAGTCCGCAATCATGTGAAATTAGACTAACAGGCAATCCATGCCTTAAAAGGTAATATAATAAAATATAATTATATAACAATATGGAGATATCAAATACCACATTTATTTCAAATTAACTGATTAGAACAAGCACCATTCTGGCTATGGCTGTAAACTGAGATCCTCTTAATAATACACATGTATAGAAATACACTGTAATCCCATTATGTCTATAATTATGCATTATATATGAATAAAGTAGAATTTAAAAACTAGTCTATTCTGGAAATATTGCAAATTCATTGAAAATTAATTCTGGTAGACTTTAAATAACTGAAGTTAACTTGCTCACATTGTGAACTATGGCAACTTACAAGTTTTTAAAAAGAAACAATTCTGTTCCAAGTATATAGAAACATATGCAACTAAAATATTTGGATCTCCGTCTTCATTAAAGTTAAATATGAACTTGTGTATCAAGTAATTCAGAGTCAAATGAAAATTGCCCTTCTATGGCAGTTAGACTGTTCGTTTCCTTAGGACTCACTTCCAAGTATAGTGTTTCAGCTCTCGAAACATATTATTATATGAACAATTTACGTGAATTATATAAATAAAGACACTGTTTAGCCACAAGCATCATAAAAGTTTTACCTTGAAGACCTTAATGCTAACATCGGGGCAAGGCAATACTATCAGTAGAACAAAACAATCCTGCAGGGAAATAAAGGAAGAGAAACCCTCCCATAAATATCTAAATTCTAAATCACTGGCCAGTCATGTTAATTACCGGGCCATCCACATTTCACCTTTTTGTGCGTGTTTGCTTGCCTTTTAAAAAAAATCTCTCATTCATAATTAAATAAAAAGGGTCCTTTTTATAAAGGAAACACACACACACACACACACACACACACACACACACACACACACACACGAGCCATTAATAAACAGAGTTTTCCATCCAGGAGCACAAGGTAGAAACCAAGATCCATCCACCAATGGAAACAGGATTAATAGCTGCAAATTCCTCTGGACCTGTGAACTTGACCCATTCATTTAGTCTGACCATTGGGAAACACACCGCACAATCCAGAATTGCACCTTTTCCAATTTATACTCTCTGCAGCCATTTAGCTCCATCAAAAGAGAAGGAATGTATGAAAATGACAGGCAAAAGCCACCCATTCTTTTCCCAGGCTGTTCTTCTATAAATGGAAGCACAGAGAATGTTTAAGCAACAAGGTTAAAAGATCTCCTGGAAAATTAAAGAGGGGGTAACTATTAAGCTAGCTGTCTGGAAGATATTTGCTCTGCTTCATTTTAATTTTCAGTAAGCCAAAGATGCTTCTAAGTTAGAGCGCACTGAATATTTATTCCTGCACAGCTCAGTCACCCCAAAAGTATATACCACATTAATTCCTGACTGAAGAGGATATTCAGCCATCTCTTCAAAGGGAGAACATGAATTGTCCATGGTCCAAAGTGGGTTCCTTTCCTTTTTCTTTTAAGGCCAAAGTTGCTTTAGAAGCAGCCTCCAGAAATGGAGATCTGGCTTCTCGTACATGCACACGGAGAAGGAAACCCCGTTAAAATCCAGAGCCGCCTGGAGCTGAAGAGAGGGCAAGGACACGTCCTTCTGCTCTTCCCACTCCAGTAGGGCAACAAAAAGAACCCCTCCTTCCCGTTTGCTTTACGAGAAGAAGCCACGTGCACGAGGCTTCTCTGCACAGCGGAGAAAGCGCCCCTCCTCGGCCCTTTCTCTCTCTCTCTCTTTCTCTCCTCCCGCCCTCGAGGCTCTCCGGCGAGTTTCCCCCACCCCCGGCCAGTTCAACGCCAAGGACGAGCTCTCCCCATCCTCAGCCGGCCTTAAAGGAGCGGAGGGAGGGTCGCTGGGAAAACCTAGGAGAGGCAAGGAAAGGGCCAAGGCATTCCCGGGCGGCTGGAGAGTTTAAGACCAACCCAACCCGCCCTTTCCCCGCCAAAGAAAATGGGCCCGCAGCCTCCCTTCGTGAATTCCTCCGGACTCCCGGATCGCGCCTCATTCCCCCGCCTCATTCACTCAAGTCGGATGAGACGGGTTGCAACGGGAGGAAATGCAAATCAATCGGCCGAAGCGGCTTCAAGTGGCTTTTCAGAGCCGCCCCCACTGCCAGAGACCCTGCGCGCTCTCCCCGCACTGGCCCGCCGCCTCCTGCGCCTACAACGCCAGCAGTAGCTTCAGAGCTCCTCGAGGCGGACGGGGTGGCTTCAGATGCGCCGATCCCCAGGCGGGCACGGGGCGAGCGGGACGGCTCGTTCGCTTCTTCGACGGATTCCCCGCCACCTCCGCTTGCGATCCTCCCCACCTTCCTCTCAACCATCCTCCCTTGGAAACCCCGTCCCCCGGCGAGGACCAGCTTCCCGGCTCGCTCGCTCCCCCCTCTTTTCCGCAGGCGTTATTTGCTCGAAAGTGTTTAAGTTTATTGCTCAAATGATGTTTCTAATTAGCGCTTCGGACCATAAATCCGAGCGGCTTTTGTTTTCCCCACTGATTTATTCTTTCCAAGAGCATCGACCTCAGACGGGGCGGCGGGGAGAGAGAGAGGCGAGAGCCACGGGGAAGCCTCAACCCCAGAGAACAGCAGGGATCCACCCGAGGCCCCCCAAATAGAAAGGCGGCTGGCGCCGAGCTAAAGCTGCCCACCCCGCGTCTTCTCCTGGGCAGGAGCCCGGGTGGCTCGGGAAGCGCGGCTCTTCCAGCGTCACTCGGGTCTGGGACGCAGCCCCTGGGAAAACCCCAGACGGGGGGGGGGCTTTTCTAAAGAGCAAGCGCGACCAACGGAGACGCGGCTGCGGACGGGCTGCAGCACTCTCGGGGGTGGGAGAGGCGAGAGCGCAGGGCCCTTGGCCGGGGTTGCTTCCTTGGCCTCTCCGGGAAAGGTGCGGGTTCCAACTAGCCTGCGCCACAAGACGGGTTGTCGTCGATGAAGCAGTTTGTTCTCCCCACCCCGGGCTTGACCCGCCCCCACTTCTCAATTCCGGGATTTCTACTACTGGTCAGATAAGATCTTAAAGTATACTCTGCAACCTGGGTCCCTCGATCGGCAAAGATTTGGGGTGGGGGTGGGTTAAGGGAAATTTAATTTTTTTAAAAAAAAAAACAGACGGAAAAGCAGACCGGCAGCGAAGACTCGGCTGGAAACAACAGCCACTAGATCCGACTGCTTGACGCACGAAACGACTGCAGCTGGACTGGGCAAGTCGATAGCGGCTGCCCTACAACAACCCAAGCGGGATGCAGAAAGTTACGGCCTCCCACAAGCCCTCTCCTTCCAGCCCCAATACCCGGTTTTCGATTCGGGCTACCCAGTTCTCCATCAGCCCGCTCCACAGACAACCTCAGAAGTGGTGGAAACCCGCTCTTCACACACACACACACACACACACACACACACACACACACACACACACACACGTCGACAGGCAACAGGACGGGAACCAGAGCAGCGGACCGAACGAAGAGATGGGGGGAGGGGTCGTTGGGAGCAACCGGTGCGCCGCCTTGCCCGTTGGAGCGCTTTCCAAATCAGATCTGGTCCCCCGGAGAACGCTGGTGGCCCCCAGCCGCTGGATCCTACTCAATTCTAACACCCGATGGGATGGAGGAAGGGAGAAGATAACGGGTTAGGCAAGGCCCTTCTCCTTCAAGTCACAGCAATTCCCAAATCCCCAAAACTCAGGAATGCTTCTTTCCAAGCACCTCGGAGAGAACAAAGGGTTGCAGCAACGCGGCTGAAAATTATTGTTGTTGCTGTTTGCCGAGATCCGAAAATCTCGTTGTTTTAAAGTGAAGTACAATTGTGCGCGCACATATCCCGTCTGTCGCCTATTTAGCGCCCAACTAGAAAATAAGATATATTTTGCTCACACGTAGGCTATTTTACGCTGAAGATTAGCCGAAAATATTAAAGAATTCTCTAAGTATCGACAGGAATGCCGGTGGGGGTTAGTGGTGAATGAACTTTTTTTCTCAGAAAAGAGCCAGTGTTTTCTCTCCCTTTCTCTAAAATAGTTTACAATTTATTTACGATTAAGCACAAACCTTTTTGCCTGGAAGCCCCAGTTGACCCGTTTACACTGGCACCTAAGAATAAATATTTGTCTTAGCCCTTTGGGAGGAAAAAAAAAACCTAATAAATCTCGAGATACTGAAATGTGATAATTATTAAACAATTGCTTCTGAGATCACTGGCTGGAGTCCAGCAGGAATTCCACTTGTAATTAGAAATACAATAATATAGTGTGCCAAACTTCAGATTCGAAACCTCTTTTTCATAGTGAGAGGATATTAAACCACACCTACTGATGGTTCATTTTGCAACAGCATCCTAAGCGTATTGCACGGTGTCAATTAATTTTAAGCCAAACACTATTCAGGTTGGATAATCAAGGGTCCTAATTGGTTTCTATAATTGGTTCGCTTTCACAAATGCTGGAGTTGTTGAGCAGCAATAGATTTAGAGAGGAATCGCAAGGGTCCTGCTGTAAAAGTACTACTGGGTAAATCTCTGCGTGAAAGCTACGCCTTGTCTTCTTCTCATAATGTATCTTCCTTCATATTTTTTCCCTTCCCTGCCATGTTCCGTACTTTACCAACCTGTCTTGCTACCCGTTGTAGTATGATCCGTTTCATTCTAAACGGGCACCGCAAGCCTCTGAGTTGCATCTTGAGCATCCCAGGAGGATAAAGTGGAGATCTTTCATGACTATTCACAGCAGTGTCTTCAATAGCAACTTTTCCTAGTATCTCTCTCCCACTCCCATTTCTGGAGGGCCCGAGGAGCCTTCTCTCGTGGCCTTCACTTAACTGGGAAATGGGGTACAGCGGGGTAAGGTGCGTGCTCGTTCCCACAGACGTGCATCAAATCAACGCGTGTGCCTTAAGCATCTTTCCAGTCTCTTTCTCCCTTTCCCTGCCTCCTTCCCTCCTCAGCCTCTGCAATCGTGGCGGGGCCCGCAGCGGCCGTGCAGGCGGCTCGGCCCAGCGATTGGCTGGCCCTCTGACAGCTCTGGCGGCGATTGTAGGATTCTCGAGCCACGCCTCCCTTCAGCAGGGCCCTGGGACCATTCATAAACTAAACGACCCTCTCCGCAAAGGCAGAGACCTCCAGACGTCCGCGCCGGGAGAGGACGCGAGGCGCAGGAAAGTAATAAGAGCGGCTGCATCCAGTTCCGAAAGTGGGAGGGAAGGAAGGAAACGGAAAGCGGCGGGAGTAGGGGGGGAGAGAGAGAGATCCTGGAAAGCGGAAAAGTGCATCCACACGCACACTCCTTCCTGCTGATCAAGACAATATACTCGGGACAAAAGGGAAGGTTGACCTGAAATCAATTTTTTTAAACAAACGGGAAATCCCGAAGGGGCCCTAAAGCTGGACTTAAGAACTTTGAAGGAGGAGCAGGCCGGGAATCAGCGGCGGAAAGGTGGCCTTTGGGCGAGTTCTTCAGCCGAGGCCTCCGGAAGAAAAGCAACGCAAAAAGCAGAGCAAAGCGGCGCTGCCACGGCCTGAACTAGGCGAGAGGAGGAGAGGAGGGCAAGAGAACGGGCGCCGCCCGTCTAGAATTGGACCGCCGACCTCTCACTTTTGCTGCGGAAAGTCCAATCCCCCCCCACTCCCCTCCGACCCCAGCAGGGAAGAAGGAGCGAGTTTCCCCATGAAGAACTGAAGCCCTTTGGAGCCTGAGCAGGCCAAGAACTGGGCGCAGCTCCGATGTAAAGGAAGCGCCAAACTTTTGCGCCGGAGGAAGGAGGCTGCCTGCTCCAGGGCGGGTTCCGACGGTGCCTCGTCCTCCCTCTCGTCCTCCTCCTCGGCGGTGGCAGCGACCGGGCGAAGCGGGCTTGGCTTCTGCCCGCGCGCGCGGAGACGGCGGCTGCGGCGTTGGATCCGTCAACGTACTGCGAGAGCCCGGTGTACAGCCCGGACGTCTGCCCCAACATGATTGCCGCGCAAGCCAAGCTAGTCTACCAGCTGAATAAGTATTACACGGAGCGGTGCCAGGCCCGCAAGGCGGCCATCGCCAAGACCATCCGCGAGGTCTGCAAAGTCGTCTCCGACGTGCTGAAAGAGGTGGAGGTGCAGGAGCCGCGCTTCATCAGCTCGCTGAGCGAGATCGACGCGCGCTACGAGGGCCTGGAGGTCATCTCGCCCACCGAGTTCGAGGTGGTGCTCTACCTCAACCAGATGGGCGTCTTCAACTTCGTGGACGACGGCTCGTTGCCGGGCTGCGCCGTCCTCAAGCTGAGCGACGGCCGCAAGCGCAGCATGTCGCTGTGGGTGGAGTTCATCACCGCCTCGGGCTACCTGTCGGCGCGCAAGATCCGCTCGCGCTTCCAGACGCTGGTGGCGCAGGCCGTGGACAAGTGCAGCTACCGCGACGTGGTCAAGATGATCGCCGACACCAGCGAGGTCAAGCTCCGCATCCGCGAGCGCTACGTGGTGCAGATCACGCCCGCTTTCAAGTGCACCGGCATCTGGCCGCGCAGCGCTGCCCAGTGGCCGCTGCCCCACATCCCCTGGCCGGGACCCAACCGCGTGGCCGAGGTCAAGGCCGAGGGCTTCAACCTGCTCTCCAAGGAGTGCTACTCGCTGACCGGCAAGCAGAGCTCGGCCGAGAGCGACGCCTGGGTGCTGCAGTTCGGCGAGGCCGAGAACCGCCTGCTGCTGGGCGGCTGCCGCAACAAGTGCCTCTCGGTGCTCAAGACGCTGCGCGACCGGCACCTGGAGCTGCCCGGCCAGCCGCTCAACAACTACCACATGAAGACGCTGCTGCTCTACGAGTGCGAGAAGCACCCGCGGGAGACCGACTGGGACGAGGCCTGCCTGGGCGACCGCCTCAACGGCATCCTCCTGCAGCTCATCTCCTGCCTGCAGTGCCGCCGCTGCCCGCACTACTTCCTGCCCAACCTCGACCTCTTTCAGGGCAAGCCCCACTCGGCCCTGGAGAGCGCCGCCAAGCAGACCTGGCGCCTGGCCCGGGAGATCCTCACCAACCCCAAGAGCCTGGACAAGCTATAGGGCCGCCAGGGCTCCTTTGCAAACTTTGGAAGCGGGGAGCGGGGCTCCAAGACTGCAGGCGCGGCGGCGGCGGCGGCGGCGCTGCTGCTCCTCCGCTCCCCTTTTTTCCTTCAAAGGACAAGACTCTCCCGGCAGTGAAAGGACTTGGCGGCAGCCGAGCGAAACCCGAGGTACATTCCTTCCCCTCCCAGTCCCGAGTCCTCCATGTGTGTGAGCTCCCTTCCCTTCTCTCCGTCGCTCTTTTCTCTCTCTTGTCCCCTTTGCCTGAATGTTGTCACCAAGTGAAAAACAACACTATTTAACTAGATGTACGGTTTTCTTTCTTTAAAAAAAGGTAAGGAAAGAAAACAAAATAAATTAAAAGAGGAAAAAACAAACCAGAAGCCCCAAAAAGAAAGAGAAAAAGAAAAGTCACCACTATCGAAGTTTACTGGTGTTAAATGTATTCCAGTGCCAATGACAAGACTATATGCACTTCTTTTCCTTCCCACCATTTGCTTAAATTTGACTTGTTGAAAACAGTTAAGAAACTTCATAAAAAATAAAAAAAAATCGATTTTAAATTTCCATTGCCTTCGTGTCTCTTTATTCCAAACATCGGCAATTAAGAGGTGATTGTGCCCAAGAATTTTACTTTTTAAGCAGAAAATAGAAAGGAAAAGCAGAAGGGAAACTAAGATAAAATTTCCACTTACAAATTATAACATATTTTGAACGTTTCTAACTGATACCAAACAAATTATTCAAATAGGGAAGTGTTTCTGTTGTAAAACAATTCTGCAGCTATCTTTTCCACCAGGCAGCCATTAGTTTTTAAATTGATATATCAACAAGTTGATATAACTTCTCTTTCTTTCTAGAACATAAATCCTTTCTTTCTTCACTTATTTATCCTTCTGCCTTTTCTTGCATATAGATAATATTCACTATTACATGAATTTCAAGGCTGTGTAAAATTACTGCTAAATATACAATTTAGAAAATCTAGGAAATTTTCTTTCCTAGGAAATTTTGCCAAATGTATGCATATATGCATATGGAACAAAATGGGAACCATTTTTTAAGAATTATTCCCCAGGACAAATGACACTGATTTCCATATTAAAATCTTCATTCAGAAAAGATTTTTCGTGTGTTTTAAATATGATTTCTCTCTTCCGAAGGAGTCAAACTTCAGAGTTATGGGTTTTGTACAAACAAATTTTGATGTGCATATTAATCTAATCTATAGCGGCCTTTACCTACTGTGATTTTTGTAAGTTTATCCTGAACCTATGCAAGTTTATCACTGGCATCAAAGTAGCTTGCTCCAAAATAAGTATGAAGGGAATTGCAGCCTTACAAAGATATGAAATGTTTGCCTCCCCCCAAAAGAAAACTTACTTTCATGTTTTATTTAGACAAGTTGTTATAGAAAGTTTGTGGGGGGTTTTGAAATATTTTGGAAAGGTTGATTAGTCTTTGAGTATAAACAGTATGCCTTAAAAAGTCTAAACTGAAAATAAAAAAATATTGTTTAAGTTTTGGTGCATTGATAAAATTCTAAAATATTACATATATTTCCTGCTCGACTGCCAATTGTGCTTATTTGTGCAGTATGCACTTTGAGGCAAAAAACAAAGCTAAAGAAACCCAAATGCAATAAGTACATCTTTCTGCTGAAAATGGTTCGAATCTGATAATGGCTTGTAATGAACTGAGTTTTCATACATGCTCCACTAGCCATTCCACTAGCCCAGAATAAAAACTATGCTCTAGAATTCAAGAAACTTGTTAGGAACAGGCTTTCAGTAAGAATATAAACTTTGATGCTATCAGTAACAACAATATCCCCAGCTGTTTTACTTCAAAAATCCTGTCACAAGGTTTTTCCTTCCCAGAGTTTAGAAAAATACACAGACAAATTAAATTGATCTAACTGGGAAACCCTATTAATTAAACAGGCTTTAAAGCAAGTGAAGGATTGGTACTGGAAGAAGGGGTGTGGCTACCCAAGTTTTAGTTATCCACAGCATATGGAAAAGAGAGGGATGGAAGAAAAAGCAAGGACATGGGAAAATGCCAGAGTTGTAAGAAAACAAAGTTATTTTACTGCATGACTTCATAACCTAAACAACAAAGGACTTAGAAAGTTTCCACAAGGAGTACTCAACAGCTTGAAGCTTATCCTACTACTACTAGCACAAATAATTCCCAATTTTCATATAAATTAATACAGTTCACTGCTTTTGATGTGCTATGACTACCATCAGTTTAAGATGTCTGGCTCACATTGTTTTTAAAATAATATTGTAAATCTAATACCAGTTTACTTCTCTCTTACTAGGAGACAATTTATTTGAAAGCAGCAGGGAAATACATATAGTTTACTCTAAAATAATGTATACTGAAGTTTCTAATACTATAATGAGTAAATGTAAATTAAGTATTCTGCCTCTTTATTTGATGGCTGCATATTTACTTTTAGAATAAATCAGCACCCAAATAAACTGCAGCTAAACTGAAGCTTTTATATGCACATTACTCTTAGCTTTAAAAGTTTACATGTTTCTAATAACTTTCTCATCTTAAATTAGCTAGTGTAATGTTATATAAAAGTGTATTTCTTTAAAAAAGTTTCAGAATTACTTTCTACTAGTTATGAAAGATTTCATAAATGATACTGTTCATATTGTAAAAATATTCAAAGAGAATAAAATTGCAGAGATTAGTGTAATTGTAACGGTTGCCTACATAGACATAATCTGCATACATTAGATTATACAGTTTTGTGTTCCATTTTCTTCAAGAGAGTACTGCAAATCTCTGATATTATAAAAAAACAAACATTTCTATAATAAAGCACAGATTTTTAAAGACTGCATGTTCAGTAATACTTTCTAATATCATGAACAACATAGTGAATATTTTAAAGAAATAAGTTTACATTTATAAACAGAGGTGAAATAATGAAATGGAATTTACTTTTGCATTTGGAGATTACAGTATTTAAGAAAATCTTAAACAGGACCATGTAGCACAAATGTACATGAAATCATGCTTTCAGAACAGAGTGTTATTTAACATGGTACAAAGAAATTCAAAGTCAAAACACAGATATCAAGGGGAAGTACTGCTAATTTAAGATATTTTATCCATTCTCTTGTTTTCAAGCAATTGTATTTCAGGCATCTCCCTGGAGGGTTCTGCCTTGAGGTAATTAAGAGAGGTTCTTAAAAGTAACATATTTCATACTTAAATAGACTCACATATGCGAGAGCTCAACTTTGGCTAAATCAAGAACTGAAAAATATAATCAATGAACAGAAAAGCTTGGATGGAAATACTTATTGTCTTTTAAAGGGATGGAGAGGGAAAGTCGGTGATCTCTTACCTTGGAATCCATTTTCTTAAAAATGGGCTCTTCTTCATCTACCTCAAAATACACTTCAGAGGAGGTGATGGACAGAGTGCCTTTCACTACTACACAAGGGGCCACGAGCTGAGCTGGTGTACACAGACTAACAGGACCTACAAAAGAAAAGAAAAGCACACACAGTCCAACACTTCGTTTGCCATAATCTGAACAACAAGCACAACATTTGTCTAAATACACATATGCTTGTTACTTCTTTTATTCTATCAGTCCAGCCCACCCTTTACAAAACAAACTGCCTCTAACAAAGAACATTTTTATATACACTCCAAGAACACATGCAATGCATTTGTTGTACTGATGGGTTGCCAAAGATTTGAACAAGTTCAGCTGCAAGCAATGGAAGTGATTATGTATGCCCATCTAGGTGGCTGTTAGATCATCTCATTTTCTACTCCTAAAAACTCTGAAATGCTTCAGAACAAAATGCCTCAAGTAGGTAGGTAGGTAGGTGGGGAAGGGAAGGAAGGTCCTATTTTAAAAATCTATGATTGCCTGCTAGGTTTGATTTATATGTACTGCCAAGACATACATTCAAAAGTTAAATATACAGTGCTAGAAACTGAAAAGGATGCCGGGCTTCAATTGTCAGTTAAATATGTTTCAAGCTATCCATACATGGCTACTGCAGCTCTGGGACTGTGGGAGTAAACAGCTGGAGCACTGGTTTCCATTTGAATGCATTTTTATTGGAATAATCACATCTCCACAGGGCTTATCACAGAAGCAGATCAGTGTACTACTCAAAACAATAGGCTGGACGCAGTTCTAACAATATGCAGGGTGTTATATTAAAGCAGGATCTCGAGAAGGAAAGTGGATTATATTTGTCATCTTAGTGGTTTATAAACAGGGAATTCTGAGAGCAACAAAGAGAACATTTATCATCCTGGGCCTTTGTTTTAAAAAAATTGTAAAATGCTTGTGTGACACATAACCTTTTGCATTAATAAAGTGGGTATAAATGAGGTGTGCACATGTAGGTAATCAATGGGTGAATAATGCCCCCCCAAAAAAATTCCAGATGAATTGTCATTTCTGTCAATTGTTAGAGGTTGTGATAGTCTTTAATCTTGCATCAATCTCAATGTGTGCCAGTAGGACAATGGAAGAGATGCTCTGGTCTGATCAGAGCAGCTTTGCCCTCTATTCCCAGTGTACAAATACATTGTGTTTGCAGATGGGCATCCGAGAGCTGCACAACTGCCGTGATTTCCCAGAGCTCATTCCCACAAATGGATGAAATAAGCAGCTATGTGTTCTTTTGCTGTCTCCCTTTGCCCTCTGTACATTAGCATGTAATCCTGGGAAGAAATAACATTTTTTCAATCACTTTCAGACATTCAATTACAGGCCAAGGAGACAGCTGCAAGAGCCAGGGCACCTCGGGTCCTGTTGAAAACCCCTGACAATTTCAACTTCATTTCCAACCTGCAGTACTTTATTAGCAAGGATTACTTCTTAATCCTATTGCCATTGTCAAGATTATATAATTAAATTTCCCTTTCACCTCTATTACAGTATGAATGTATTAGCAGAAGTAATGAATGTAGAAGGGGATGGGAAAGGATAGACAGACATGGATCAGATTGGGTGCTCCGGCAAAAATCTGTTGAATAGTCACTTCTATAAGAGCCACATAAATTGTATTTGTCTTTAATCACTAGAATATTATTTTGGCATGAGATACATTTTCATGTTTTACTTTACTGTAAGGCTAAGCTGATTCAATCAATAGAATAAAATGATAATGCTATGGAGGGAGGTTGCCTAATGAACAATAAGCTCATATCCACTACTTTCAGTGAAACAGAATTTAATCTAACAAGTAACATTCTTCTTTGGGGAATAATCACGATCTATGACTGGGTGTATTTTATAGAAGTAAAAGAAAATTGGGTACATACTCAAAACCACAAAGCAGAAAAAATAGCTTTTGCTTCTTTTTTTTTTTTTTATAAACTGCACAAATCTGCTACAATAACATACATCCTTTTTCCATTTCTTTAAGGAATAAAAAGGAAAATACAGCATGACTGGCATGAATACTGGAGAAAGGGAGCCAAGTTACCAAATGAGTATTAAAGATTTCAGATTAATTGCCAAGCCTGGTATAATATATTGGAACACTGGGACTTATGGTCTAGAAAAATTACTAAAAATAGCTACCCCATTCAAAAAAACATATTAGGTACACAAAAGCGAGTGGGCATATCTGAAATATTGTATCAAAAGTCCTCAATAAATAGAATCTAAAGCAGTAATTTGAAAATTATTTCTTCTTTGTCAGGAAGAAAGAAGCCTCTAGTCCCTGTGAATGCAGTGTGTGTGTGTGTGTGTGTGTGTGTGTGTGTGTGTGTACACACTATATGTCAGCCATTGCAGAAATGGTGTTACTAAGGAGCAATTAAACCACTACAGAAATTCTAGAATATAAATAGCAAAAATTACCAGTTAAATTCTCAAGTTCTTTCTCTTCCATGGATGACAAATTATCATCATCAACTTCCAGGAGAATCTCGCTTTCTGAATTCTGATTTCCTAAAGCCCGATTCTTGATAGATTGCTTTCCTTTAACAAGTACATCTTCTTCATCAGGAGCTAAAATGAAAGAGAAACGTAGCTGTCAACTATCAACAATTGCAATGAGGAGGTGGGAGGAGAAACAGCCCTGTTATATAGACCCTGAAGCTTTAGGATGGAGAAAGGAAGTTACCTGGGAAAGGGTCAAATAGCCTGGTGGACTGCTTTAATATCGGGGAAGGAACAGTTAGAGAGTGATGGCTGTAATTCAGTGAAACACAGAACTAGCTCTAAACCAAGTTACATGGATATTCATAGCAAACAACCTATTTCATTTCCAGCCCTGGCTCCCACTCACTCACTGAAACACCTGCAAGTAGATTTTTTTTTAAAAAAAAGTTAAGGTTGCAGGTAAGTAGCTGGTTTGTATTTGGAGATACAAGATAACTGTAACATATACCTGGTCCCATTAAGCTTCGTAGAGAATCTTACCAAACACCATGCAGAGGAAGGACATTTTACACACTACTGCCATTCTCAAGAGGGAAGTCGTAGGCAGATAGACAAACCAGCCAAACATGCCTAAGGGCAGTTAGTGGAGGAGATTCATATTGAGCCAGACATCAGCAAAACTTCAGCTTCATGAATTTCAATGAATTTAAACCAATGCGACAACAAAATGCCTGTATAAACATGAAGAAATTCTGGTTTTGGGGAGTCAGGCAGGGCAATAGGCTGTGGTTTAAACTGAACATGGTTATTGTTAACAAAACGGGCTTTGAACCTCCCTGTTCTTCACAATCTTCACAATCATCGCACTTCCTTTCATAATACAGAAACTGCACAACTTTTCTGGAATATTCTCCATGTGAGGACTATGGTAGGTGAATATGCTGGTTGAAGGGACATTCTTGCTCACAGTCCCCATAGATATTGCTTTAGGGCTGGGTGTATATGGGGGGTGGAGGGGGAGGTGGCTTCACAGCTGCGCCCCCTCCCTTTTATGGGGTCAACAGCTAGCCAGAAATGGCTTTAGTGGCTTCTGTCCAATTCACCCCAGTCCAGATCCTTCTCCTCTCAGATCTTAGCCAACAGGCACTCCACTCGAAACATGGGCCTGATCCTCCCTCCACGCAACCAAGAGATAAAAGGATGAAGTCGCGAAAGCCCGTTATTACGAGTGGGAAGCTCAGTGCTTACTGGGCTCCAAGGGACGTGGCTTTAGAGCGCGCCAATCCTATAGAGATTTAGAGGCTGCAATCCTATACAGGCGTGCCAAAGGAGCGTAAGGGAAAGCACGCGCGTGCAAAGCGGAAAAGCGGAAAGTCCGAAGTTGGAATGGGCCGTCTGCGCGCGCCCTCGCCCTCGCAGGGGGAGACGCGGTCAGCTGTTAAGTGGAAGCGGTTCTTTTGAGAAGTTCCTGGGCCAGGGAGGAGGCGGCCCTATTTCCAAGTTTTGGGGCCTGATTTTCCTCCCGTCCCTCCTAAAGACGCCGGCGTTTCTCCTTCCAGGGCTGCTACGGGAGGATAGACATTTACACTAGGCGCAGAACTTACAAGCGGCTCGGGATCCAAGTCCCTCGGTGCTTTTCAAGCCACGAAGCCCGTGCGAAACGCACCTTTCTTGGGGAAATAGCAGGCTGACCCTGGCGCCGCGTTGGCGACATTTGTCCGCGTTACAGGCGGCAGCAGAGGCTGCCTGTCCCCAAGCGCAAGAAAGAATGGCAGGTCGTCTTCCTCCTCTTCCTCTTCTTCTTTTTCTTCTTCCTCTTCCTCCTCTTCTTCTTCTTCGGGAGCGGCGGCGCGCTCAATGCCAAAAGGTATTTTAAGACGCGCTCCCGTTTCTGAGAATATCGTGCCAGCCGAGGCCCCCAAGGCAACGTTGGGTTTTTTTTAAAGGGTATGTGTTTTTTTTGAAAAGAAATAAATACAACGTACCTACCCAGCACGTGGCAGATTTCTCTTTTTAAAAAGGCACTTAGGATCTGGGGGCTCCGGGGGACGGCGCAGATGGTTAAGAGGCTCCGCCTGGCTTTAGCGGCAGAACCGAGTGAGGACAGCGGCGGTATCGCCCGGCCAAGCAGCTCTCCGAGGGAGGACACAAAGCGTTCCGATCGCTCCGGCACGGGTGGCCGGCGGAGACCAGTCGGCCGTATCGGCTTCCTCGGAATTCTGCACTAGGAATTCAAGGGCAAGTCAGCGGCAATGGGCCCACGCGGCCTTTCGGCGTTCAAGCGGAGGCTGCGAGGTACGAGCGCGGCTCTTATCAAAACGGCGCTCAGCGGGACCGTCCCTTGCGCCGGAGGAGATGGACGGCCACAGGGCCTCGACGGAAAAGAGGCGGGCGGGCGGGCGGGGAGGAGGACGGGACACAGCGATGGGATTCCTTTGCAGAGGTAGCATTAACAGCTCTCAACTCCAGCTCAAGAAATCGCTGAGAACCCGGCGGGTTTGCACAACAGAATACAGACACGCTCATTTTTAAAGGGTGCAGGATGCAAGTGATGAGCACGAGGAGAAATCTGCATGATTTTAATGCTGCACGGACTCAAAGACGTGCTAAGGTTAGGTTGCAACCCAATTCGTTCTTAAAATTGCAGTAAAACGCAAGTTACTTAAAGAACGAGGCTACTGAAATGAATGGAACTTTAGTCCAAATATGGCCAGCGCCGAAGTGCCTTTATACCATCTTTCTCTGACCTGTTGACCTTCAAATAGGTTGGATGTCAGCTCTCATAACTCATAAAAGCCATGCTGCCTGGGAATGATGAGGATGGGGATCTAATACATCTGGAAAAAAGCAGCTTTATAGGAAGACTAACTTTCTTACTCCACTATCACAAAATTTTAAAATTACCAGTTTTTCCAAACTAAAGTAAAGGCTAATAGTAAGACAAAGCTGTTTGTTCAAATAATTCTACTTCAAAATGCATAAAATGAGTTAACTTCTGTAATTGTAATAAATTAGTCTGATTTTGTTCTCAGCGTTGCTATTGTTCCATCTCTAAATTTATTTCTTTGTATTTAGAGCTGACAACAGGAAACAGATAGGAGGCAGCAATCCACTACTTATCTATTACCTGCTGTGATATAGTTGCAGAACACATGAAACTTATCTGGATTTCTAATATAGAAGAGAGTTGAAAAAGTATAGACCATTTTAGTTTGTGTTGTAGAAGAAGCGGCATACTTGCCTCCATCTTCTTTGGAAACATATGTCAAACATACCGTGGTCAGCCAGCTTCCTATCCAAAGCTGATTACGTTTTGATCCCAGCCATGCACAGTTTAAGGTTCCAAGGAATTATTTTTTAAAAACTTTAATCTGCAAACATTTACAGATGAAGGCAATCCCTTGTGACCATATATAAGCTTAATTGTGTCTAAGTATGTGAACAAAAATTTCAAATGAAACTATTAACACAATACATAAAAGCAAATCAATTTAGAATCTCTGTCCTTAGCTTTTCAAATTCTAAGTTCAATTTAAAATGTAGCCTCTTTTTAATATATTTCATATTTTTTCTAAATCCAGATGCTTTAAAATATATTTGCAAATCTATTTACCAGTAGCAACCATGAAAGCAGGAAAAGAATTTGTTTTTCCTTTTCCTTTTAAATATATTTGTGGATATAACTAAACAACACTCTTACTTCTGGACTTATTCAGTGAGAATTGAAAACCCCTTGTCATGGAAAATATGCAACTGATGTTTAGAAAGGTTTTCCTGTAATTAACTCTCCCTTGAGGATTTTAAGTTAGTAAAATACACATGCACTAATACTTAATTCTCAGTGGTCTAGTTGCTTTCTAGGAATTAAAAAAAACAAAGTGATAGCAAAAAATAAAAATAAAGCATATAGGAAATATGTCTGTAAATTTTAATATTATGTCTGTAACTTGACACAATATACCATTTTGGTATATTGTATCTAAACTCTCAATTAGACTAACAGTCTTATTTAAAGCTGAGCAACTTCTTTCATCCTGTTTAAGTTAGGAAATCAAAATGGATGCCAACTTTTTCAATTATTTTCAAGAATAATTCTAGTAAACTTGTCTACCACGTGTTAATGTTTTTTCTCATATCTTTTGCCACTTAACAAGTATCAACAGATGATTTGATAATCAATTGCCTATGGTACTGAGGTTTAAAACATTACTGAAAAATGCCTGAATATGGATTTATATATTACCTATGCTTACAGATCTGATGTGGCTAAAACACTACTTCTTGTACTATACCCAACCATATGAGCACTTTGGCTTTTCCACTATCATTGGTAATTGTGTAAAGTGGCAGTAACAGCTCAAGTCAAAAATCAATAGATAGTCTAAAATAGTCTAAAATATGACCTACTTATCTATCACAACTTTTTTTAAAAAAACACACCACTTTCTAAGTATATTATTATGGGTATGTTTATAAGATGAAATTATGGTACCTACACAATCACTCATGTGATTACTGTTGCTATTCCGTTCAAAGAAAGCCAGAGTGTTATATAATAAGAATTTCAAAGATGAGGTAAAACAATTAAACTATTTCAAAATAAGACTATAAAATACAATTCAATTATTAACTTAAAAGCAGTTTGCATCTACAAATGCCCTGATCAACAGGCAAGTATTCAGTTGTTATCTGTAGAAAGCATGATATCTACCATACTTTCCTTGGGAAAGATGTTGACAATTGCAACATGCTATACAAGCTCCATTCTGGGCCATCCTATTATGAGCAATCCTACAACAGGCTTCTCCCAGCTGATCTCATGGGTCAAGATGCACTGAAAAAGTAGATTTTCTAAAATATATTTGGCTTGATGCCAATCTCTTAACATAGACTCAGTAGTGCACAAGCAATCACTATCTTGATTCTATTTAGCTGTCTTGCTTAGTAACTGAACACCAGTTGCAGCTATGGATTGTCTTCAAGAGAAGCGTAACAATCAGCAGTAATCCCACTGCTTACCTATGATGGCATGGATTAATGACAATATTTTATCCCAGTCCAATTTTGGAAGTTGACAAGGCCAATGAAATCATATGTGTCTTTAGTGACAAGTTGGATTCGTGCTCTTCAAAGCTCCATGCCTGTTCTTTCAGGAAATGCTCTACCTTATGTAAAACCTAGTTTGCTCAGTCTAAACAGTGTCTATCCACAGTATTTCTGTTTTATCTATAGTTACCATAGTTTGATCTGTTTGTCAGGATCCTGCATATCATTGCTTTCAGAAACTGTGAAGCACACATAAATAGTTATCCTTACTCATTTGAAAGGGGCAGATAGAACTGAGTGTTATCCTCATGGTGATGACATCATCTTACAAATTTCTGGATAACTGGACCCTTCAATAAGTGAAGCTTCTGTTCAAACAAAAACACACTTCTCCTACTGGAACTCCTCTGGGACTCTATTGAGTCCCATTGGAAAGTCTGCTGACTCAAAATCTGGTGGGAGAAAGACATTTAGGAGGAAGACTCACATAGCCCATTTTCTCAAAATGCTCTGCTTTTCTTATGCTGGGAAAACAGATTCTGATTTACCTTACTGGGTCTACTTCACATGTTTTGTGTCCATAAAAAGTCATGGCAAAGCTTAATGTCTTAAATGTCCAAATACAGATTAAATATGTCCCATCATCATTATTGAATGCTTTCAGATGCTCTTTTGGCTATATAAAAATATTTTATAATACCTTTTATTTTCCACATAGAAAGCATTTAAGCTGGTGCAAACTGACAACTTGTTGTCACCTCAAGGATGACAACAGACAGATATAGTAATATTTTTTATCTTACCCCTCGGAGTGCATTCAGGCATTGAAGTTAAATCTACAACATTCATGTTAATAAATACATTATTAATCAGAACCAGTTTTGTATAGTAGTTAAGCCATCAAGTTTAAAAACTAGGAGACTGTGAGCTTTAAAACTAGGAGATTGTGAGCTTTAAAGCCACCTTGGGCACAAAGCCAGCTGGGTGACTTTGAGCCAATCAGCCTCTACTAGGAAGGAAGCAATGGCAAACTACTCCTGAAAAACCTTCCCCCCAAAACTGCAGGGACTTTTCCAGGCACACTCTGAGAATCCAACACAACTGAACAGAAGACCAAAAAAAAGTTAATAAAAATTATCATTCTTGATATCTTCAGGTTATTGAACCATTTGGCAGCATCCTTTTTCACTTATTTCAATTAGCAATTATAAGTTAGATATTGTGAAACCAGTTTATTGAAACATCTATTATAGTTACAAATTTTTTAGATGTAGTAATGGTCATCAAAAGCTGGTAGGTATGCTCTATGACAGAGGTGTCAAATACAAGGCCCGCGGGCTGGTCCTAGCCTGTGATGAGGTTGGATCCAGCTCATAGGGCCATCCTGGAAAATGTAAGGGGCTGGCCCACGTGGCTTCAGCCCAGTCTACCCAGTACAAAGAGGAAACATGCCAGCAGTCTGGGGAGTGGTGTCAAGCTGGCCACGCCCACCCAACTGGCCATGCCCAGTGAGTAGTGTCAAGTGGCCACACCCACCCAGTCAGCCATACCCACCCAGTCAGCCATGTCCGCCTGGCCCCCTGAGGTCAACCACAGCCCTGATGTGGCCCTCAATGAAATTGAGTTTGAGATTCCTGCTCTATGATGAAGTAACATTAGGACTCTTTTTCTTTATTTTATCATGTAGCCAGACTATTTTGCCAACATTTCTTTTATAAAAAAAAAAACAATATATATTTTGTTTGCCATAATAATCCTTACTAGTAATTTATATACTATAAATCTGATCTTTGATACATATCCTGGTCATGAAGGACTACAGTTTACTTGCTTTCTTTCCTTTTAAATTATTTCATAATTTTGATAAATTTTGGTATAAGGCTGTTTAGCTAATAAATCAGCATACATAAACAGAATACACTCAACACCACCTCAGCAGTCAAATGTGCACCAAAATTAACTTTGCCTTCAAGCAAATTAAGTGAAAAATTTAACTAAACAGATGGACTGACTTTTTCTAACAGCTTACAGTTACATTTTTAAAATCATTGATTTTGAGTAACTAACTGAAACACAAAAAAGTTCACTTTCATAAAACAAGTATTTCCCACCCATACTTTGAAGTCTACTGATGCCAATAAATTCCAGTTCTGGGATTAAGGTGCTGAATATGATGAAGAGGAATACAGAAGTTCCAGGAAATTATATTTTCTTTAACAAAAGCAACTCTGGTTTCAAGCCACAATACTTGCAATTTAACAGCACATACCAAATTTGTGCTCCACAGAATTAAAACCACAGTTCATAATCAGCAGACTTGAGAACATAAATGTTTATGTGATTAAGACATGAGATTACACAGCTATTATTTTAGATTATGCCATATGCTTTCTATAGAACGAACTATCCAGCTGATGTAATCATGTTGCTGGCCAATCATTTCTGTTATCTGACAGTTTTGTTTGAAAGTTTTACTGGCAATACTTTGAAACTGCTTTATATATAAAGGGGAGAGGAAGGGGGGGGAAGGAGGGGAGAGGGAGAGGGAGAGAAAGATAATAAATTTTTGGAAGTACTACTGAAGTACACTAATAATTGCATTCTTTGAATCCTTACATCTTATTCTGCAAATTAGCTCAAGAGAGTAAAGTAGCGACTAGCTGATTTATAAGCCAAAATGATCTCTGACTGACAACTCTTTCACCTGCTGACATAATTGTGGAAATTAATTCTGGCAGTTAAGATAGAAAAATAGTGACAGATGAGCACATGACTGACATCTGGTGGGAAGTGGAGTTAAGTTGTTCATATGGGATTCTGCCCATGGAGTTGCTGAACAAAACTCATTCCAGAGTGAACTTATAGACTCCTGACCTTAATGCTTATAAAATTAGCTTTTAAAAACTTTAATACAATTATCAATATCATATTATAAAATAATTAAGAAATAAAGATGACATCATGAAATATCATTTCCTTGCAAAAAATATGGGGATTTTTTTGTCTGTCTATTATGTTTTCATTCATTTTCATTCATTCATTCATTCAATATATTCATCTATTTATAATAGCCTGGATATTTAGCATTTGTCATACCATCCTGTAGAATTTGTATTGCTACTCATGAAAGAACAGGTGATATTGCTCCACTTTTAATTTTGTTAATACCAAATACTTTTTTGAGGCATCACTGTTGCTAAGCGTTCTAAAAGTAAGGAAGAACTTGAACATTAGATTATTTTCTAGTTGTTAGCACTTCATAATTATAATTTAAAAGCAATTAATAGGGCTTCTAAACAAACAAATAAGTTTTATTGTTGCTTTGTCCTGTGACAAAATTGAAATTTATATTACTTAATATAAATTTTTCTGCATTTGAAAGTTTATTTATATTATTTCCTTTCACAGTAGATCTAATGCACTGTGTTCCATCTCCTGCTGAAGCGCTGACCAGACCCTGATCAGCTTAATTCAGCTAATATTTTCATTTGCTTTTAATTTGTATATTCCACTTTTTATGCTTCTCCCCTATTCATTTTAGGTTGTTATTCAGTTCATTGTCTTCCTTGAACTTCTGTGTCTTTGATTTAAACTAAGTTTAAGGGAATATTGACCATCTTGATTCTCCTGTATCTCACTGCCTTCTGATGCCATCCAATATTTTATCCTCATCTCTCATCTCTCTCTCACTTCTCCCTGACTCATCTCTCCAAGGGAAGATTGAAGGTCAAGGCTTTGAATTCATTCCCATAAACCAATTTGTATAGTTCTTGTCTCCATATTACACCAGTTATCCTTTCCCAAATATCATTGGGCCTTCTCTACAGCATATTCCAAAGCTGATCCCTCTGCAATTATATATGGTAGATAGACTCAGATATCCTTTTCACGCAGAAGATGCCTGTGTGATATTGAGATCTTGGAACATGTGTTCCTCAGGTGTAGATTTTACAAGAAATTGCACTTCCAACCATTCAATTCTTAGTACATAGGCTACCTGGCTGTTCAGACCAATGATATTTTAGATTTTAAAATCCTAGATTCATTTGTTGCCTAAAAAATATGAAGTGTTTTAAATAATTTTTGACGAGGACATCTGAAAAGAAACTTAAGAAACTTGTTACTGTTTCACTTATTTTCTTCCCTGAATGTGCCCACATAAATGGAAAAGCAGAGATGGTGACTCATCTCATTAACAATGGAATTTTTCTACATGAACCTATGATTTGATGATAAATTCCAGAATGTCTGACTGGGCAGAATGCAAATTCAGCTTCTCAGCAAAAAATATAATATGATAGGTCAAGAACTGTATTTTAAATTTCTTCCCCTGCCCCTCCCTTAAATGTTAATTGTTTTTAAACATAATGCTTGACACTGAATTTGTTTTTACATATCATGTTTCTGAATTTCTACATTGAATTGTGGGATGAAGTTGCTTCAAGTTCATATTTGCAATTCATTTTAAATAAAGTGGCCTTGACAACTGCCCAGAAGTTTCAATTAGTTTAAATCCTGCTATCCATTCCTTTGAATAATATAGAAATTACAATAATTTATAGCTCTTAAATTGATTCAAATCAAAATTTTCATAAAATTCCTAGATTCACAATATCTAAATGAATATCCCTTTATACTTTGCCAAATATGTTGTCATGCTGGTAATTCTTTAGGACAACCTTCTCAACAATTGCTCCAATAAATCAAATGGGGTCACAGTGTGAGTATAATTTTAACATATAATTTTCTGCATACTTATTTTGACTGATTTTTTTTATATAATCTGCTATGGATTGTTTGTTGTGAACTTATTTTTTTTCTGCTTTTCTGGACATAAGTTGTAATGCTTAGTTTTATGAAACTGTTTTTCAGTTTTGCATAGTTAAAAACATTAAGATTTCATATTAATAAATTCATTTCTAATGTTCATAAATTTACTTGTAAGCTGTTCTAGCATATCATCACACTATTCATTAATAAAGTTGAAACTTTTATGTCTTTAGGTTTTCTGTAAATTCTTTTAAAAATACCCTCAAAATTGATGACTTAAAATATGAGGGTTTTTTTCTCGATTTCATTCATCCATGAAAAGAATATGTGCCCTAAGAAATACATAAAGGTGGGGTTACTCATTATACCCAGTAAAGTCTTTGTAACCCATGTGAAAAGGTATTTTAAAATGGAAGATGAGATATTCAGGGTAAATAATTTATTACAGTTGTTTGTGAGCAACATTTCTACAATGAAGATTAATTAAAATGTATCTGTTCACAAAGGTTACATTTTATGTAAGTGCTTTTTTAATGAGAAGAATAATTTCAACACCTGAGTTTTAAAACAGGTCCAATGGAAAGCAAGCTTCATTCAAGACATAAATAAAACCTTTTACAAATAGGTTTGGAACTTCACTCTTTGAAAAATCTTTTTCAGAGGCAAGTTAATGTGTGTTTGGGAAGGGCAATTAAATTGTCAGAATTTTTTTAAAAAATGTTTTTAAGTAGAAAGTAGCCCAGAGAATAGTCATTGCATTGATATTGATTGTCTGAACAGAGAACATTAGTCTTAAGGTATTTACTCTGCCACCTCTACACCAGAGGCTCTCCTTCAAACCAAGTCAATTCCTTGGAGAGATGGCTACTGAAATACATAAATGGGGCTGAAGAGGGACATGATTTTTGCTCTCTGGCCTTAGTATACTATGTCTGATTGTTTCTGGACCTCTTCCACTTCTTTCAACAACAACATTTAATAAACTGCATTTGCGAAGGGAGGAATTATAGGAATAGTCCTATTCTGAACTACCTATCAAATCTTCTATTGTACAGGATTGCAATTATAACTTATTTCTCTTCTATCTTTTTTAAAAAAAAACAAATAAACAAACTGAATATCTAGAAGACAGCAGAAATTAACAAACATTACAATGGTTGTGAAAAATACACTTATGAATATAACAAAAGAGAATATTTCTTCCAGAAATCATATATAAACTATATATACAATCTACAATTACTGGAGCTGATGTAGTTAGAACTAAACCAATAAACTGCACTGTAGAAAATGAGTCTGAGTTGGCCTGAATCCAATTGCTTAAAGAAGATTGTAGACCTTAAAATAGACTATTCTGCAATTAAAAAAAACCATAGAACAGAACAAGAATTTCATTGAGAACTTGTGACATACTGAAGGGTAAAAAAAGATGTGATGTTTCTTACAAAATTCTAATTCAGGTAGAACCTTTTTAACTATACATTTAAATTAATCTAGCCTTTGCCTTGGTTTACCTTTTTTATAGTGTCACCTCTGTCAAGTCACTCAAAGGCCAAATATACCTGTCATCCTGATGTTAATATATGCTTATATACTAGCTCAAATTTACAAATTTACAATTTACTAAGGCTGTAGAAGTTCATTTCAGTTTCCTTTTATTTCCTATTTAGTTTTGCTCCCTAGGCTATTTTCATTTGTAAGCATTAGACTGAATTAAGACTATGCACTGCTTCAGTGCCAAAAGCAAAAAAAAGTGGTTCAAGCATGTGGAGGGCATAAGCAGAATATCTGTCCATAATTCAGCTGTGCCTTTTGCCAGTTATGGAATTGTAGTAGGCAGCCACACAATCCTAAGAAAAGGTGCATTTGATTTAAGGAATCGGAGGCAGCTGTTTCATTGGAATCTCTGCACGCTCCAAAGCACCTTTTTCTCTTTGAATGTGAAGCAATCCACAGCCTTAATTTGTATTATAGAAGGAAGAAAGCTCTTGAACAGCACAGTAATGGAAACAGCTGAAAAAACATATTAGTGCACAATCACCTGGTATCTGTTCAGTTGTGGATACAGCTCACAGAAATTGTTTTGTGAATCAATTTTAAGGCACTTTTTCTTTGAGCAAGTATGTGATGCTTTATTATGTGAGTATATATGTATGTGCTAAATGTAGGGACAGAGAGATTTTACTTTTAAAAAGGTTAAAATGTTTTACCAATTAATCAGTCAAGATATTTTCATAAACCTAACCTATCTAAAAACTACACAATAACTGTTATTATTCCATCAAGTATTGTCTGCCATACCAAGTCAAACCATCTTAGAAATTATGCCTTTTCTGCATTAATGTCTTTTGTGGCATAAGCACATATAATCTAGAAACAATAGACCCATGCTTCGATTGTATGCACATTAATTCAATAAATCAGGTTTATTTCAGTGGTTTTGCTACATTCTACTTGCAAGTACAGGACTGAAGTAGAATCAGATTTAAAAAATATTTGAATTAAGAGTATTCTTTATCATCTTAAACTCAAAAAATTGCATTAATAATGAATATAGTATTTGAGAAGAAAACACAGTATTGTAGCACAAAAGCATTTCCAAATAGTATTTCATTCCAAATGAAATCATCTATATAATTAGTTGTGTAATAAAAAGTTGATTTTTGTATTTGGTTGACTTTTTCACAATCATTTCAATGAAAAATGCATACTATACAGCCTATCATAGTTCTGTATTATTACAACCATTGCTCTGCATGCACGACATGCATGCGCGCGCACACTCAAATATATCTAAAATAATACTGCTAGAGTATTTACCACTTGTGATTATACAGTTAGTAATTAAATATTAGGTTTAAAACTAAGTACAAATTTCTATATGATTTAAAACATCTTAATGCCTTTCATGTAGTTAGATCTGTTATTACACTAATGCATCATGATTTAAAACTTAATAAAATATATTTTAACATTAAAAATATAATCACTGAATTCTTATTTAATATTCTGATAAATAAACAAAAAAAATGAACTAATGAACTATCTACTTCAATACTTCTGAAAAACAATGAAAGCGAGAGCATCAAATTATACTAAATATAACTGTTAGGACAATTAACACTCTTGAAATCTCTGTGTGTATAGTACAGCGATGTATCAATCCTAAAGCAGAAAGGGTGTAATTAATTCTACACCTGATTTTTTCACCTCCTGTAGCAAAATATGAGGTGATCAATACCATTATAGGTTAAGACTGTACTAATGAGTCTTCTTTATTTGGTCATGTATTTACTTCTGTCACATTTTTGGCATTATAGCTCTAACATATTGCAGGCATTTTCTTTCAGAAATGACTCTTTAAGAATAAGTACAAGAGGTTAAGATGCTTGGTCCATGTTGTCTATTGGTGTGTCTACTGCTTGTCATCTATCTTATCTAGGTATCGATCTATCTTCCTATAATTTACTTGTATTTTGAGAAAAGCTTTCATTCTGACTTGTATAATGCAGGAAAATTAAAACAGAGGTCCTGTGAACATCATTTCACTCATGCACAATTTTAATTTTAAACTGAAGTTAATTAAAATAATTAGTGGGGATATATCACAGGAAAATATATCTTGCTTATATTGCTACAACTTCACACATACAACAATTTGTCACAAAACCTTATTAAAACTTAAGGGAATAAGAGAATCTTAAACCTTTGTCTCAAATTTCTGGTATTCTAAAACCTCTACCTAAAGGGTTTTTCCAAGGCAGATGCTGCTAAGAAATAATGACTAATTAGGTCTTGAAATGCTCGGGTCTGAAACCCCAAAGAAGAGAACTCCAAATGTGACAGTTCATGCTCTCTTAGAGCAATCAAGTTCTCTAATTCCATTGCCATACAGACCTGAGACTATTGACAGTGAGTAGATTTTACACTGACCGTGGTCTATGGCAGCTTTTAAGGTCGCTTCAGGATGTGTCGATCCAAGGGGGTTACGCACAAATCGTCGCCGGCGCCGCAAGTCATCTTCCCAGTAGTCAAGGCGCCAGAACTCACGAGGACGACTACAATGAAATAGAGAAGCCACATATGTTAGCAATTACCAAACAGCATGGTAGCACTGGATTTCTGCATAAAGCTTTCCTTGTTTGCTCTTTTCCTTTTCCTTTTTTTAAAAACAGCACCCAAAACCCTTTCTACAATCTTTAAGTTAGATATGCCCTTGAAAATAACAGTATCACCTTCCAGTCTGAGAAACTCCCTTTTCCTTTCTTTCTTAGAAGGTGAAATGAGCACTAAATACATCATTTTGAAATGAATTGCTGACAGTGTGATCAGTTTCCCCACACTCTAGTGGCATGTGCTCCGATTTCAGCCTCATTTCAGCCTCAGCAGGGCACCTTTCTCAGTGACTGCATTTATAAACCAGAATAGGGAAAAGCTATTATAAATATGGTATAGCATTACCTATATTAATCAAAGTCTGTCCCCCTTCATTTTTCTTCCTAATTTGTGCCTTTTTGTACAAGGTCACTAAATCTTATCATGAATTCTTGGTTGAGAAAGTGTTAACTTTAATGAATACTTCTGTTACATGATTATGTATGTGATAATAAAATATTACTCTATTTAGATCTGCAGGAATTTAATTAAAATAATCTCTTAAAATATTCATTACTTTTAGCCCCTGAGGCATAGAATGTAAAAAAAATCCTTTTTTGTTTCCTTTTCCTGTTTTTAAATAAACTATTCCAGGAGAGTGAAATAACAATTTATTCTCAAGCAAATCAGATTTGGTTTCTGTTTTTATGTAGCTAGGTTTTTGCATTTAATTAAGAACTTCATGTTATGGTGAGAGTGCTGAAAGAATATGTCTTAAAATTTATATTTATAAAAAGGTTCTACCACATTTGTTATGTTCTGCATTGTATTATTCAAATATGCATAGATCTTTTTAATATGGGCATATATAAATGCCAGGTGCTATCTTGTTACATATTATGAGCAAGTATGCTATAAAGCTGTACATTATCTATTAAAAATGGCAATAGCAGCCAATTCAAGTATGTATTCATACCTAGAGATACAAATAAATATGTAAAATAATAAAAGCTTGCAGAATAACACTGAGATATACCGCCAACATCTGCATTCCCCAATTACAAATTATATTATTTATAAAGAAATATCTATTGTAAGACTGTAAGCAAAAATTACTTTTTATATTATCATTTCTTTTTATGAGGTAATAATCATTGTACATATGTCACTTTTGAAAAATAAATAGCCCTGCTTAATTTACTTATTACAAATTAATACAGACTCACAGTACCAGTGATTTTTTTATTTAATCTCCAGAAATAGTAACATTTTATTTTTTGAGAGTAAATGAAAATCTATAAACTTCTCATCTTGTAAGGCTAATTGTTGAAAGTCCATGGTAGATAATACATCATATGAAACCTAATAATATACATGCAACAAAATTTTAATTAAAAAAACAACTCCCTTTTCTTTTTCCTGACTGTAATTCTCATTATGCTGTAAATTATTTGAATTCTGAGTAAATGAAACACATACATTTTTACTATCTATATTTATTTTAGAAATTTAAAATGAAATTCTTCAAGACTAGTTTAAAACTTATTTTGTAGGATTTATAAAGGGCAGGAATATGCATTAAAAAGCTACATTTGTTCAAACTGTGATTAATAACTTAAAATTCACCACATCAAGTATGAAAAAGGGCAGATTACTACTGCTTCTGTGTGCATGTATTTGATAGTCATGAAATCTGGACAGATACTTCATCATTCTGCCTTTCTTCACTTATCTGTTAAAATTATTATCAAGTATCAACTCAGATAGGAGTCTCGAATCACAAATTGTTCCTCATCTTCTGGAGAAATATATAATGGAGTCTATTAATCAGTACAAATAACTAGTTACCTAAACTGATATTTTTGTATGTATTGTACTGAGAAATATTGTATCTTGTGCCACAAACATATGATAATTAACACATAATATAAGCTTCTAAACATTTGTTAAGAGCTTCTGTCATAAATTCTAGTACACTGTATTTTGAACAAAATTGTTCAAAGATTTAAATTATTAGGGTCAAGCAGTCATGTTTCTCTACTTTTAATGAAATTAAATTATGTATTTAGGAGAGTTAAAATTACTAAAATTATATATAATCATGAAGCAACATATTAAAGGAACCTGGAAATATATAAAGGACACTTGAAATACACACACACACACACACACACACACACACACACACACACACACACACACAGTAGAATAAATAGTTTTAGATACAGAGATAACAATAGAGATTCTGATGCCCCAAATACATAGTATAGGGAGTCAGGTAAACCTCACAGACATAGGAAGTGCAATTAACAAGTTATTTCCTCAAAGAGGAGGACCACTGAGAAAACACTCCCAAAATAGCCAGCCCAAAATTATCTTCTATAAATATATAGGCAAGCAGCAGATCTCGGGTTGGACAAATAACCTAAAGTAATTACTCATCATTACACTTTCATTTGTTCCATTCCTATGTTCACAAAATTCTAGCATTTTCATTCTGGTTGAAAATTATCAGCAGTACCTCTGGCACAGCACCACGTTACCAGTTTCTTATGGAATTGGTTTTTCTTAATAGCAGAAAAGAAAGGACCATGGCTACAATTTTACAAAAAAAAAGAAAAAGTATCTATAAGCAAAAATAACAATATACCATTTTCTTCTACACAAAAAGTATGAATAGGGCATTATTTATTTTGAGGCATAAAAAAAACAAGAACAATCGAAGATTTTAGAAGTTTGATGAGGAATAACCAGTGACCAAATCAAAGCTATTATTTCATGGAATGACATTCCTAAAATGAATTAGTGCAGCAATCCCTATTGCAAGACTAGTTTAAAAAGCAGAACAGAAAGTTCAGACCAGTAGCCTTAATAAACCACATGCTGTAATGAAAACAGGAGACCAGTCTGGAGTTCATTTCACAAGATGCCTGTTCAAAGAAAAACATCTCTTGTTTCCTGGGCTGGAGGTTAAACACATCATGCAGGTAAAATGTTTGCTTATGCCTGGTCATGAATGTGAGTTTTATACCATTGAGGAAAGTGCCTGACTGACACATCTAGAAGTTGAAACTATCAATTATCTTCATAACAAATACACTTGTGATGAGCATGTAATAATGTTATCAATGTGTTATCCTTAGGTTTGTTTAAAGACAATAAAATTAGTGTCATTAACAAGCATAAATGTTAGAGTAATAGACTATATTGTTATGTGAGATTGTGCCAGTGATGGTGCATTAGAATTGCACTGCATAGAGAGCGAGCCAGGAAATGATAGATAAATTATTCTCATGAATATGATGTCCTCAGATACTTTTTTTCAATTCTATTCCATGATGCTAGGAACAGTAATTTCAGGTTATGCACTCTTTCCAGTTATATGACTGCAATTTGCAGAATTTTCAGCATTGATAAAAAACAACTTGCAGTTGCTCACAGAACTCAGTACCTAAAACAGCAAGCTGTTGAAGTGAAAATGGGAGGCTGAAACCGTGCCCTTGAATACAGGGATAAGGGCATTTAGAGAAGAGGAATTACTGAAAACAAGTCATTAAAAAACTCAAAGCTAACAGTACCTACCATATGACATTTCACAACTGGTGTTCATTTACAACCACTGCAGCATTCCAAAGTCACCATTTGTGTTTTTCACAACTGGCTTCTGACAAACAGAGTTAATGGAGAATGCAGAACTAAAATGACAAACTGCAGTCAACATGATGTCTCATTTAACAATTGAATGAGAAATCGTAACTTCACCATGGACACGTGATTTTCTGCTTAATGATCACAGCATTTAATGATGGAATTGCCAGTTCCTATATCAAACTCACAAATATTCTGTTTAAATATCAACTTACTAACTCTTCTGCTAAAAACTAAAAACTTTACAAGAATTTATCCATTGCCTCAGTCTCTCTATGTGTGTATTATATAATAATCTCATTTCATTCCTAAATGAATGGAAGTTGCTTCATGAAATTGTGCTTATGGCTACTTTTTAAATATGTTCAAATGATTACAACAGAATTTGATGTGATTATCAACTATTTTTAAAACAATTAACAGCAATGTCTATCAATGTTAAAGAAGCTAGTGTAAATAAAAATTCTGATTACACCTTCTATTAGAGGATACATGCTATGAAAGTCTCTTGCTCTATATTTTAAATTTTAGACATATAGTATTCTTTATTTCCAGTTGATTTTAATGTCTGTAAAAGACAAACAAACTAAATCTTACATAAATAAATGACTATCCAGTATGTTTTTAATATAAAGTATTACTGTCCTGATTTTAAATAGAAACATACTCAAGTCCAAGGAAGGCTTTACATCCAGTATAAATCAATAATTCAAAGGCATCAGGAAATAAACTGTATTTCTGACCCAAAATGCATTATGCCTTCATGCAGATGGGGATGAACAATATTAATCAAACTTTCATTTTATTAAGGTATCCCTAAACAAAATGCTAGTTTTCTATGTTTATATATATAATAGTCTCAGGTATGAAGGGGGAGTAGGTGTGTTAAATTTGGTGTTACCGGTCTCATTTTCTCATACTGGTCACTGGAAGTTCAACATGGCACTTCATGGCAGTGAACTCTCTGAGGATCTGAAAAAATGAATTGTTGCTCTACATAAAGATGGCTTAGGCTATAAGAAGATTGCCAAGACCCTGAAACTGAGCTGCAGCACTGTGGCCAAGACCATACAGTGGTTTAACAGGACAGGTTCCACTCAGAACAGGCCTTGTCATGGTCGATCAAAGAAGTTGAGTGCCCGTGCTCAGTGTCAGCCAAAGGCTGGCTTTGGGAAATAGATGTATGAGTGATGCCAGCATTGCTGCAGAGGTTGAAGGAGTGGGCGTGGGGGGTCAGCCTGTCAGTGCTCAGACCATCGGCAGCACGCTGCATCAAATTGGTCTGCAGGACTGTCATCCCAGAAGGAAGCCTCTTCTAAAATGATGCACAAGAAAGCCCGCAAACGGTTTGCTGCAGACAAGCAGACTTAAGGATATGGATTTCTGGAACCATGTGTGTGTGGCAGCAACCAGGTGAAGAGTACACAGATGAGTGTGCCTTGCCTAGAGTCAAGTATGGTGGTGGAAATGTCATGGTCTGGGGCTGCATGAGTGCTGCCAGCACTGGGGAGCTACAGTTCGTTGAGGGAACCATGAATGCCAACATGTTCTGTGACATACTGAAGCAGAGCATGATCCCACTCCCTTCAGAGACTGGGCCGCAGGGCAGTATTCCAACATGATAACAACCCCAAACAGAGCTCCAGAATGACCACTGCCTTGCAAAGAAGCTGAGGGTAAAGGTGATGGACTGGCCAAGTACGTCTCAAGACCTAAACCCTATTGAGCATCTATGGGACATCCTGAAATGGAAGATGGAGGTGTGCAAGGTCTCTAACATCCACCAGCTCCGTGTCGTTGTCATGGAGGAGTGGAAGAGGACTCCAGTGGCAATCTGTGAAGCTCTGGTGAACTCTATGCCCAAGAGGGTTAAGGCAGTGCTGGGAAATAATGGTGGCCACACAAAATATTGACACTTTGGCCCCCATTTGGACATTATCACTTAGGAGTGTACTCACTTTTGTTGCCAGCAGTTTAGACATAAATGGCTGTGTGTTGCATTATTTTGAGGGGACAGCACATTTACACTGTTATACAAGCTGTATACTTATTACTTTACATTGTAGCCAAGTTTCAATTCTTCAGTGTTGTCACATGAAAAGATATACCTAAAGGTTTACAAAATGTAAGGGAGTGTACTCACTTCTGTGAGATACTGTATATTTTGTTTGTGTGTGTGTGTGTTGAGTCTTATTTTCTTTGGGGCTCCAAAATAAGCATTAGAGCTTATTTTCAGTGGTTGTCTTATTTTTTTCCATGTAAGGGAAGCCCACTTCTTCTGCTTGCTCATGGCGGGGCAGAAGGCCACGTGGCACGCCAGTGCTGCCGCTGCAAGATGGGGGGTGGCGCTCCCCACACACCTCGCACCGGCTTACCTCAGGGTCCCCAAACCATGCCATGACACCTGCTTCACCTTGTGGCAGCCCAGTAGCCCCATCCAGTAGGACCCCATGTGGCCACTGGCCAAATTCTTCTGCTTGCTCATGGCTGCAGCAGAGCAGAAGGCTGAGGGACATGCTGGTGCTGTGGTCACAAGGCAGCTGTTGGGGCATGGATGGCATGGCTGTAGGGGCCTGAGGTAAGCCAGTGTGGGGCGTGCAAGGCAACTCCACTCCCGCCACCTCACCTTGTGGCCATGGCATCAGGGCATTGCTTGGCCTACTGCTCCATTGTGGCCGCGAGCAAGCAGAAGTGGCTGCGGCCACGTGATCTCCTGCTGCACGTTTGGCAGTTCTGCTGCCACAAGGCATGGATGACCTGTCTGTAGAGGCCCTGAGGTAAGCTCCACCCCTTTTGCCTCACCTCGTGTCAGCAGCACCACCAGCAACCAGATGGAATGGGCTGGCTGGGCATGCACTTAAGTAGTGCTTATTTGGGGGGGGATGGTTTATATTAGGCACATGTGCAAAAACATGGTAGGGCTTATTTTCGGGGTAACTGAATACATACACACACACACACACACACACACACACACACATCTCCCTCCTCTTTTTCCTTCATTACTCTGAGGCTATAGTATAGAACATACCCTTGGGAGTGGTACTGAAACTCCACTGTCTTGATATTTAGAAAATATCTAAAGATACACTATATCTATTTGGTCAACCCTTTATTTGATAATTAAAATATTTAATGAATGATTTTAGTTATTTATTTTTTATAAACAATTGTTAATTGTCTCACTGTGTTTCTTAAGTAGGACAAAAATAACAACAATTGCTATTACTACTACTGCTACTATTACAGCATATATGGTTCAAATGGGAAAGAGACCTTTCTATCCAGCCAGCTTCAGGTACAAGACAAAGGCAAATAAATCTGCATCTGAAATAATCCCTGGGTACTAAAATATTTGGAAGTTTGTTTTCACTGAAGTTTACAGACCAAAAAAGAAATCCAATAAAGTAGTAGAACTATGAAATATCTTATCATTAATTTAAATTCCAATAACAGGCATTTTTTAAGTTAACATTTTGACGGTATTATGTTAATGAATTAATTAAAAGCTGTCTGAAACAGCTCTGCTTTGATCAATTTCCAAATGAGCATAGGCTTATGGGAACTCAAATTGCCTTTGGAAAATTGTTCATTGTTTTTTTAAATTAGAGCTATAATAGAAAAACATTCCTTCTCCATTTCAGCTTCCCCTAAGTCCACAGTTCATATTAGATTTCGATTATTTGAAGGATGGTCCTAAAAGTACCTTGCTACCAAGCTGTGTAGCTCTTTACAGATTAAAGCTTAGTTCTCTTTATATAAATTACACTTTAAAGTCTAAATTGCACTCAGAAATGTTTTGGAAAGCAATGAAAGGTCCAAAGCACAGATATAATATGTGGCATCTAGTGCCAATTAGCAGATTGATTCTCGCATTTTGTATCTGCTGAAGTTTCTTTTTTGTATATAATTTTTATTAATATTTTGACAATAAAATTATGATAATAAAAATTAATACATTAAAAAAATAGAAAGTGCAGGAAAAAAGAAAAAGAAAGAAGTAAAGAAAGAATAAGGAGAATGAAAAGAAATACAATATATAAAGAAGTGATTTCCAATCTTCAGGAACATTATCCCTTATCCCGTTGCTTATCGAAAAGCAAATTCATAAAAAATCAACTTTCAGTCGTAGTGGCAGCAAATAGTCTACAAAAGTTTGTTAGAATTTTGTACAAAATAGCATATTTTAATCTGATCAAATAAGCCAATTTTATATTACTTCCTTTTATTTCTAACAGACAATCTTCAATTCAATCAAATGATGTTATAGAATTTGATTTCTCTTCAATTCTTATTAATCGTATTGCACAGATTTTCCTCCCAATGCTTTAACAAAGCATTTTTTAGATCCAATAAGAAAACATTTTCCAAGTTATTCTTTTGGTTTATTGTTTGCATTTCTCTTTTAATTATCAAAACTTCAGCTTGTTTACTTTTGCATAGGCATCAAACCATCTGTTTCCAAATTGTCCTCTTGCCCTGTCACTTGTGGCTCTACTTTCAGTATTTTCTTTGTCTTGTCAAATAAAATTTGTTCTACAGCTGTCATTTATCACAGTCTATCCATATACCTACTGACAATATTGCAGGTAGCATTTCTTGCTCCATTCTTTAAAGATTTTTTTAAATATTTCTGATCTTATAATGTATAACTTTTTGAGATCAAAATCCTATTTAGCAATTGGTTTATTTCATTTTTTAAGTTTTTAACTTATAATTTTTCTTTTCTTCAGAAGTGAAGATAAACTTACCCAATGAAGACTTTTAAAACTTACCTTTAATAGCCTTAAGATGGCTAACAGGCAATTTCCATTAGAAAATGAGATTTCTAAACTTGTGTCCTTTAAAAGGCTGCATTGGTTGTGAACAAGATGACTGATCCCATCATTTCCTGGCACACAAACCCATGGAAAATGATTATCCTACTGCCTCTTCATGAGCAGAAACCATCAAGAGAACATATGGGTAATTTTCTCTCCTCTCCTTATCAGAAGAGGTTCAAAGCCTAAGGAACTGATCTACACACTGGTTTCTTGATCTTTGCTGTGGTTGTTGGCTCTGTGTCTTCAGTTCACTGTACCTTCCCTGGAAGTTCCCTATTACAGTTTCCATGTGATCTTTAAAGTCACATACAGGTGAAACTCGAAAAATTAGAATATCGTGCAAAAGTTCATTTATTTCAGTAATGCAACTTAAAAGGTGAAACTAATATATGAGATAGACTCATTACATGCAAAACAAGATAGTTCAAGCTGTGACGTGTCATAATTGTGATGATTATGGCTTACAGCTCATGAAAACCCCAAATCCACAATCTCAGAAAATTAGAATATTACATGCAATCAATAAAACAAGGATTGTACATAGAACAAGATCGGACCTCTGAAAAGTATAAGCATGCATAAGTACTCAGTACTTGGCTTGGGCCCCTTTTGTAGCAACTACTGCCTCAAAGCGGCGTGGCATGGAAGCTATCATCCTGTGGCACTGCTGAGGTGTTATGGAAGACCAGGATGCTTCAATAGCGGCCTTCAGCTCTTCTGCATTATTCGTTCTCATGTCTCTCATCTTTCTCTTGGCAATGCCCCATAGATTCTGTATGGGGTTCAGGTCAGGTGAGTTTGCTGGCCAATCAAGCACAGTAATCCCACAATCATTGAACCAGGTTTTGGTGCTTTTGGCAGTGTGGGTAGGTGCCACTTTCTGCTGGAAAATGAAGTCAGCATCCCCATAAAGCTTGTCTGCGGAAGGAAGCATGAAGTGCTCCAAAATCTCCTGGTAAGATGGCTGCGTAGCCTATGGACTTAATGAAGCACAGTCGACCAATACCAGCAGATGACATGGCTCCCCAAATCAACACAGACTGTGGAAACTTCACACTGGACTTCAACCATCTTGCAGTGTTTATCTCTCCATTCTTCCTCCAGATTCTGGGTCCTTGGTTTCCCAATGAGATGCAAAAGTTGCTCTCATCAGAAAAGAGGATTTTGGACCACTGAGCAACAGACAGGTCTGTTTTTCTTAAGCCCAGGTAAGACGCTTCTGACGTTGTTTGTTTTTCAGGAGCGGCTTGGCAAGAAGAATACGACATTTGAAGCCCATGTCCAGGATCCGTCTGTGTGTGGTGGCTCTTGATGCAATGACTCCAGCCTCAGTCCACTCCTTGTGAAAGTCCCCAACACTTTTGAATGGCCTTTTCCTGACAATCCTCTCCTGGCTGCGGTCATCCCTGCTGCTTGTGCACCTTTTTCTCCCACGCTTTTCCCTTCCACATAACTTTCTGTTCATGTGCTTTGATACAGCACTTTGGGAACATCCAACTTCTTTTGCAATTACCTTTTGAGGCTTTCCCTCCTTCTGGAGGGTGTCAATGATGGTTTTCTGCACAACTGTCAGGTCAGCGGTCTTTCCCATGATTGTGATTCCTACTGAACCAGACTGAGAGACCATTTAAAGTCTCAGGAACCCTTTTCAGGTGTTATGGCTTAATTAGCTGATTAGAGTGGGACACTTAGAGCCTAGAATATTGAACCTTTTCACAATATTCTAATTTTCTGAGATTGTGGATTTGGGGTTTTCATGAGCTGTAAGCCATAATCATCACAATTATGACAAATCACGGCTTGAACTATCTTGCTTTGCATGTAATGAGCCTATCTCATATATTAGTATCACCTTTTAAGTTGCATTACTGAAATAAATGAACTTTTACACAATATTCTAATGTTTCGAGTTTCACCTGCGCAGCACATTACAAAAGCCAAGTCTAACAGAGTAGTGAGTTACTGTCAGCTAGTCATGTTTTCGGAGTGACCATGGGATTGGCTTTTAGACTTCAAATGGAAAGGAAATCCAGTAGTATTTGGAGATTTTAAAGCTCTTCCAAAACATATAAATGTTAGTGTACACAATCACACAATTTTGATTTGGAAGCAGAGATGTAATTTGGATTTTCAGTTATACTAGTCAAACAGTACACAGTCCCTTTTCTCAATTCAAGTTTAGACCATGTTGTTGAGAAAATTGCAGTGAAGTTATGCATGGACTCTAGAGATCATGCCATATTATTCCTGAACAGTACAGATATTCTATGCCTTAAAAAATGTTGTATTTTATTATAAATGAAATTAATTGACCAGCCTTTTTTCTAACTTAGCATACAACACTCAATTCTGCCAGGGACATTTAGAGGATATACATAGGATGTGATGGACAAAATTTAATTTAGAACTTTATTTCACTAATAAAATAGTCTGCTTGGCAAATCAGCTCAGTCAATTTATGCAAATTTATGTAAAATTATTCAAATTGTTTTTGTCAACTTCCCATTCTAGCCATTGCCCCTGGAATGACCACTTTGTCCCATATCAGAATGCTAGACATAACCTACCCTTCTTAGATGCTCTTCACTGCTGCTGTTATTATTCTACTCTGTTAAAAATAGAAATAAATTAGATAAAAGTTCACACTTTACAAAATGCCTATTGTTTAATTTTGCCCAAAGTGGGAAGTAGACATTTTTGTGTGAACATCTATGTTAAAACACAAATTACATTCACCTGAAACTAATTTTCTACTCTATAGAAGTACAGGGAATAGTTTAATTTGTGCACGTTACATCTCTACAAAACTCACAGGACATATTACCACCTTCATTAGTTCTGTATTCCATCCAATTTGTGCCATTAAAGTGGTTTATGTGATGAACTCCCTACTCTTTTCCCATCAGAAGAAATTATGTAAGACAAGCTACATTCTGTTTCCACTTTCTAAGACTACATTTAGACAGCAGAATTCCCCAGGCTGGGTGCTACATCAATGTGTTTATCAGCTCCCAAAACTGCCATCCCAGCATAACTATTGCTTAGAATTCTGGCTATTAAAGTCCACACATATTTTGACCATTCAGATTGGGAGAGACTGCTAGAAACTGCAGGAAGAAACACAACTCTTGTGGTTCTCACATACTATGAGTAAATTTTGGCTTACATATGTTTGTTTATGAGATAGCTAAGAGGTGAAGTATAGAACTATTGTAAGAATCAATGAAATAAAAGAAATTGAGTGCAAAAATTTGTATGACAATGTACTGTTTTTTTATAGATAGATGGATGGATGGATAGAGATAGAGATAGAGATAGAGATAGATAGATATAGATATAGATATATAGATATATAGGTATAGATATTTATTAGGTGAATGCTTTCATCACTAAAGGATCTTAAAAGAAGTCAGGAATATGATTAAAGTAGCAGTCCAGGCTCACAGAAAAATATTAAGCCACAAGTATTTTTCTAAACTATACTTCAGGGTTGCATATTAAAGCTACTGCAAGAAAAGAAAAGAAGCAAACAAAGAAACAAGTAGGAAAAAGAGAAAAGGAAAAACAAATGCAAGCTAACATCTCTATCCACTCCAGACTTAACTAAGATGGGCAAGATAAATAATAAGAGCTGTGACTGTTTAAAGAGCTGTTAAGCTCTGAACAGTTTCACTGAAATCTCATTAAATGTAAGAGGAAAATCCCCATAGTCCACTGAAAACTGACCCTGTCTGATATCAGTAGTAGTATATTTGCAAAGACTATAACAAGTTTGAAAGGGGGGAAAAAGCGCTGCCAATATGGGATGCGTTTAGTTTTAATAGCTATATGCTTTACCTAGATTTCCATTAGCTATAGAAAACTTGGTAACTAAAATCATATACAGTAGATAATAATACATATATACATATATACATACATATATATAAATTTGTAAAACAGAGGTATTAACTTCTCTCATAGCTTCCAGAAAATGTCTTCAAATTACTGATGAATTTTTGACATTAAAATATGCCATACTGCAAGATACCATTTTTCTACACCCCGTTTTGTTAATTAAAATGCTTAAGATAAATATGATCTTTTTAAGCCTTTTTTAAAAAAAGGTTTATTTTATATCTTTTTATGTTCTTGCTCTGTAGTCTTTGAAGTAGCTCTTCAAAGCTACAATATCAAGTGGAATGTAGCATTAAGGATTTTACGACACTTTGGTAGTTGAACATTTATTGTTTTGTTGAAAAATTGGAATCAGAAGCATGAAAACTTATTCCATTTAGCTTTTTTCTTTCCTACTTTTTTGTAATTTATTTTAACTTTTGATACTACCACATCATAAATTTGAAATGTGCCACTTTTAATCTTACTGCAGTGACACAATAATGCATTTTACACTTTTATATAATCAAGAAAAGAATTAACATTCTTTATCATTTTCCAACAGAGACAGTTAATACTCTGAGGCCATATTAATAGAATCTTCCTGCCATTGTAGAAAGTTTGATAGCATTCTTATTTCAATGTCTGATTTTTTTTTTCTTCCTTTTTGACAAAGACAAATGATTGCCATCAATCAAGATCCAATCGAGTACACAGAGAGTCAGGGAAATGCATCACTCTTTGCTGGTTTTCCAGCTATTTGTGCATTTTTGCTATATTATTTTTATAGAATGATCAGAAAAGCAGCCATAAGATAGATCATTTACACCCACTGTAAAATTAACTTTCATGAATAATGAGTTTTAAACTTCAAATAATGTATAGGTTATACGGAGGTATTGCAGGACTTGATTTCTGGCTGGAGATTATGTAAATGATACTATATGACCGTTATCATTACAAACAGGACATGCAAAGTACATATTATTTCATACATCATTCTTAACAAGTCTTTTCCTAAAGGAGAAACAATCATTTATAATGTTCACAGTGAGGTGTTAAGGTTACATTAATATGATGTGAAGTATAATGATGGTTTATACATCTCTCTTTAACCTGTAACATAAGCCATCCAAAACATACAAAGACCAACTGCATGCAGACATTTAAAATCATATTAGTTAACATTTCTATTGAAAAGTAAATATTTTGGCCTGAGCATCATGTTATAGCTAACTTTAAAAGTTACATTTTGTAAAGAAGGAAACAAATATACTTTGAAAACCTTTTAAATGCCTAAGATAAATATATCCAAAGAACCCTTTTTCAGTTTTACCACAGAAATACCTTCAAAGGTTGTTCTCTATATGCATTCATCTGGTGAAAGTATGGGTTCGTTTAGGCATGTATATCCCTGGCCCATCTCTGTGAGGTGCCTTGAATTACAGCAGTTGCTTTTGTAATCTTCTATTTGCAAGAAAAATCACAGAGGCAATACTGGTGACACTATCTCTGCATTTGAAAGCTAACTTAGCAATGCCACAAGGCAATATGTTTCCTGTGCTATTTAAAATCTATATCTTTTATGCTCATTACAGTACCACCAGTATGCTGATAATGCTACTTTTTAATAAGAATTAATCATGAAAGGATGAGTATCTTCAGGATTATCAAAAGATAGTGAGATAATAGCTGAGCCAATAAAATGAGGTTGACTTCTTAAAAACCTATGGAAAGTGATTCCTGGTTATGGGAATTTGATAGTCTGCATTATCAGTGATTTAACAGGATTGTGCTCTTTGTCTCCCAACTGGAACAAGAATATTTCATGATTGAACCTTCTGTGATAGATGCTTGCATTTTGCCAAGTTCCTCATGTGAAATACGTATCTTTTACATATCATTATAATTTTAGCTGATTCTGATTTTCTTTACTAAGTCCTTTCCTGTATAAATGTTTGATAATCATTTTTTTCCTTATTTTTCCTTTTTTGAATAATTTATTTTATATTTATTTTATTTACTGTTGTTGCATTTTAATACTTATCATAAATTGCTAGGATGTGTGACTGCAAAGAAAATGGAATATATCAAAATAAATCCATATTAAGATGGAGCAACTAGTAAATGGTTCAAATCTGAGCAAGGAATAGGATAATAATATATAATTCTGCTTGCTTATTTAATGAATTTCTATCTAATACAGAAGGTGTGCATCCCTTATATGTTTGTTTGGTAGGCAATATAATATTGTTGGCTGAAAATCTGAATGATATAAAGCAAACACCAGAAAGCATAAAACACCAGCTATTTAACAGTAACATTGACTAAATGATTGCTTATTATAAATGGCAAACACACAGAGCAAGTAGATACATTTATAGACGTTTATAAAACATGGGAAAATTGATGGAGAAAGTTTAAGAGTTTTAAAAATTCGAAGTCCTACACTGCCTAGACCAAGGCTACCTGCAGAACCATCTTCACACCATTACATCAGCTTGTTCAGTCAGGGAACGAGAGTATGAGAGACCCCATCAGTTAAAGAAGTTTGACTAGGGGGGTACAGGAAGAGAACCTTCTCTGCCATTGTCCCTGAGAATGAGCTAGCTGGATGGAGTCACTGAAGCAGTCAGCGTGAGCCTAAATGGATTCCCAAAGATGGTACAGGACAGGAAGGCCTGGAGTAACGTAGTCCATGAGGTTGCGATGGATCGGACACAACTTCACGACTAACAGCAACAATATAGTATGTTTGTGTGCTTTAATAGGTCTTGACAGCACTTAAATTTAATGAATAAAACCAATATATAAAAGAAGAATAAATGGAGTGAAAAGAATAAATGGAATTGATAAAATCCTCAAAAGGTCTAAGAGTTAAGGAGAGTTTTAAAAACATGAAACTTAAAATATAGCATCATCAGAAATCAGGGTCAGGGAGTTTTATTTTACAAATTGAATTTGGCACATCAAAATTGTTTACCTAGACCAGGGGTGTGAAACTGGCGGCCCACGGGCCAGATGCATCACTTGTTGGCTACACCCACCCCAGCTCCATGAATGGGAAAAACATCATGAAATGTCACACGATAGCAACATGACATGGCAAGTTTGATACCCATGACTTAGACCATTAAATTCTCAAAACCCTGTACAAAAAAGGGACAATCTTTTTAGAAAAGCCTCTTGAACTAATGATCTTTCATATTATTTTTCACTTCTTTTTATTTTAATGTTACAAGTCCACTAATCTGAACACCCAAGTTAATTTCACCATTTGCTTTTTGAGGGGAATAGATTGGAGTTTTTGAGTGTTAGTGAATGTGATCCTAATTGAGAAAAAGGCCCATTAAATACTGAATTCAGTCTTTAGGATTGCTATGTTGCTCAACTTTGCCTAGATTCATGCAGGGATCTAATTATATTGCTTGTTTTACTTGTGGTTAAAAAAAAAGAAAGCATGCATGTGCCTTCCTTTTCTCCAGCGACAACAGAGAACTAATTCAAATGCAGTTTTGGAAAATAGATACTAATGCTAATTTCTCCTGACTCTAAAGGATGACTATTTCCAAATATAAAGGCTTAAGCAATCCTGATTTAAAACAGAGTTTTTGAAGAACCACAGACTCGCTCCTCTGCAGCCTTATAAACAGCTATTAGATATATTAATGTGGGAAATGTCTCAAGTCTCACTTTACATGTGCTTGCTTTCAGATATCCAACAATCATACATTTGACACAAAGGGCTCTCTTACCCACTCATTTTGTTTATTTTTTAAATTACTATAAATCACACTTTAAGGAAAGACAATATAAAATACTTCTATTAAATAAACAAATTCCAGGAAAGACCAGTAAAGGATGAACTATATATAGTCTTTACTGGGAACCATATAGATTAGATATCACAGGCCACTGATATTGGAAATCCCTTTTCTAATAAAACCGCTGTGCTAAGCCTTGTTCAACATCACAAACTTTCGATAAACCAAACATTTATTCTGTAAGTTATTTTCAATGTATTATGAAAATGGCATTGTCTCTATATTAGTAAGTTTATAAATGTGTTAATAGGCTGGCAAAATAATATAACAAGAAAATTCTGATTGAGATGATACATAAAATTAGACAGATAGACAGACAAACATAAAGCAGTTAACAAAAAAATTAACATTAAAGACTGCTGGCAATCATTTGTAGGCAAAGCTTAACCTAATGTTACCAGAATTTTGCTACTTTAGAGAAACAATCTGTCCTGGTTATCTAACAAATAATGCAAGTAAAAATAATCAGAGTGCTCTGGAAATTTTGTGAAAAAGTGAGTAATAAATTGGTGGTAAATTCCCTCTAGAACCACAGAATGGGGACATGAGCTATAGGTTTGATGGCACAAAGTTAGAATTGAGCTTCATAAGTTATTTCCCTATATTTCTCTTCCAAAATAGTTGTGGAAAAAATATTAAATCAGGCTAAAGATATGGCTCTGCTGAATTTTGGGACTTTAATATGATATAAATATGAAGGCAGTTTAGGCACTAAAATTTAGTTACTTATAATTATATTGTAAGAAAAGCAGCATTTTCAGTTTGGCTTTCTATATCTAAGATACTTTGCCTTAATATTTATCTAGCTTGGTATGGTCCTACAGTTACGATGGCATCAATGAAAAAGCATGCCCGCTCAGTTTTGTTTTGTTTTTTTAAATATGTGTTTCCCAAGAAGATTTGAAGTTTTCTTCCAAAATTAGATGAGTCGGTTCACTAAAATTATGACTTTAGCCAATGGATAAGGACATTTACCCAGAGAATGGATTCAAGTTTACTGACTCCTGCTTCCCCTCAAAGTACTGAATTTGGAACATATCAGGTAACCTGGAAGATGTTTCTTAAAAATTTTGTTTCAATTCTTTCTAAGTTATTTATGCTGTTGTATAGTCCTAATTGGTCTCCATAGATGTTCTCCAGTCTTTAACTGCAAACAATCTAATAGCAGTAGGGATAAACTGTACCCCTCTGGAAAAATAATAAGCTTAAATAGCTGATGCAGAACTATTTGCATTATGGGATACATAATTCAGGTGGCATTTTTGCTTTCTGAAACTTGAAAAAATATCCCTAAATATCTAAATATCTTAACCTGCTCAATGGACTGCCCATTTAAGTTCCAGCATGTCTGTTTTGGCATTTGGAGAGGGTCAGAATTTTAGTCTTGGAGTAATTTATTATTAATTCCTCCTCTGTAAAATAAATAGGCCAATGGGAGTCAATGACAGAATCACTGTTTCATCAGCATGCAATAATACATTGCTTTTTCTATAAGCTAATTTAGGAAGATGAAAGATAGCATTACTTAAGTGACGAACTAATAAATTTATAATTAAATAAAAATGGATATAACAAATTAATTGTAAAACACAGCAACAATAGAGGAAGACTATCATTTTTATGTTATGAACTACTGTATTATTGTGTGTAAATGAAATGTTCATCCAAAAAGTGATGGCTTCTTTTTTGTATAGCTATTCCTTTGTGCAACTATAAAGAATCACTAGCTTGCCTCATCATAAAGTAAGGCAACTGATCATTTCCAGGAACCAAGAATGCATGAAATCAACCTCCCACTCCCCATTAAGAAAGCAATTTCCAATCATGGAGAAATGCTTTCCAGCTAGGGCTAGAACAACCAGTGCTCTTTTGCTATGTTTGTTTCATTGTAGAAAAATGCTTCACTCCAATTGGCTACTGAGTATTGTGGCAGGAATGTTCTTCCTCTTCTGTTACTAAGTGCTATTCTCCACTGTCATTATGGCTTAATGAATGCTCCCCTGTTTTGAAGACTTTTTGACCAGTGAACCTCTTTTTAAAAATTCCCTCTTTACCTTTCTCTCACCCTAATTTCTGTTTCATTCAGCTGGTCTTCATGATCTTTGTAAATACTGAACAAAAATTATGTGTTTGGTTAGGAATGAAGACAAATGATAGTGGGGGTACTGGGATATTGAAGTTGGGATACCGAAGCAGATGCGTATAGAAGGGGTGGACTTTTTTCTCTTTTATGCATGTAAAATTGCCAAGAATCCTGCCAGTTTTCCCTATAGCCAAACTAACATAAAGGGTAATGAAACTGTAGTCCTTCCTTCCTTCCTTCCTCCCACCCTCCCTTCCTCCATTTCTTCTTTTAAAAAATGAAGCTGACAAAGACCTACCTTGACTTCCATATCAATTCCAAGTAAGAGGAAGAATGGTAAAATGGTTGTGTGGGTTTTTTTAAAAAAAAGAATTTCTACTCAAGTCAACACATGCAATATGAAAATGTCAAGTACAAGAGAGAGTCAATGGGCTCATATGAAAAGTCTATCAATGGAAACAATATGTCTAAAGACTTATCATGGAAAGGGAAATTAACATGCTTGCTATCATAGCATGGGTGAGAGGGGCAAGACAGCCTTGGAATGCACCATCCGGGAATCATAGTAAATGTAGACCATAAAGAACACCAGGACATCACTATGGTCAGAATTGTCCTATACCCAGAAAAATATTTTTTAAGGCGGTTTTACTTCCACCTGATTTATGCAAAGGAAACAAACAAACAGTCCTGGGCATACAAATTAGGCACACCCAGAAGCTTATGTTTACTTCACAAAGCAATACAATATGTTTTTAGAGGCACTATTAGAGTAAATAGATATAAGAAAGGGGGGAAAAGGGCGGTGGAAAAAAATGCAGGAAAACCATGACTTAAAATCATCTCAGCATCCATTCAGGTCTAATTTACTAAATAACTCTGTACACATGTTATTTAAACATTTTGCTTTAACAATGAATTATTTACTGAAAAATCACTTTTTTATGAGGAAACAAAAACAGCTGGTTAACACATTTTTGGGTATTTTTATAACAGTGCTTGCGATCCTTACTCTCTCACTTTCTTAAAAGAAACAGACTGATTTTCACAGCCATCACTTTAACACCTTCCTTCATCAGCAAGCCCTAAGTTCATGGTCAGTGCTTGGTTTCCTAGCAACTTCCTCACCAGTAAATAATAATAATAATAATAATAATAATAATAATAATAATAATAATAATAATAATAATAATAATAATAGAAAAATGCAGGAAATAGAAAAGAATGATTGGTTTCAGTATTCTCTCTCTCAGCTTCAGGAATGAAACACCACAAGGAATTGTAAAGGAAATCATATGTGTTTACAAAGTTTTCAAACAAGGAAACTATACATTTAAACATAATAGAAGGCAGCCCAAAGGAGACCCAGTGGGACTGAGAATCCCAGCCAAAAACTGAAAGAGAGATTAGTGGAGAAACATACCAGAATGACAGCAGTTGCCATGAGGTCCAACAGAAGGAAGGGAAAAAAGTGCATGCCCCTCAGCATCACTGTGGAGCTGCCTGAAAAGAAAACCAGCCTCATTCAGGTGGGATTTCCTCTCCTCAGATAAAAATGACAGTACCAGCACAATCTGATTTCTGTATAAAAGGGCACTTAAAGATAAAGAAGCAAAGAAGAAACATCTGCTTAACATGCAGCAGACTACAAACTGTAACTAGGAAAGATTTCAGGATAGACTATAAAGGGACAAGAGGCTAACAGCCACCAACGCAGATATATTACATGCTCATAATAATAAATAATAATAATACAACATCTGCTTATCCCAGGTCCTTGGGAAGGATTCAATAAGTGGATTTAAAAAATGCCAAATCAATGTAAACATCTGGCTGACTGTGCAACAAACCATAATAATCAGAGCCTTGATTTTTTTAAAAAGGAACTCTTGTTTCACGGATAAACCAAACATAATATTCAAAGCACCAAACAATTCTAAAATTATTTCTATCAATATATTTTGATTATTATAGAAACTCGTAGCAAAACGTCTAACAGCAATGCATTATTAGGAATTAATTGGTATATACATGCATGTACTAAACTATTCTATTTGGATAATTATTTTATCTGGTCAGTTCTCAAACAGCAAGCATAGAATAATACATAAGCAAAGTTAATGATCTACCAGCTTCACAAAAATCAAGTGAGACATTACAATACAGATAGTCCTCGGCTTACAACAGTTCATTTAGTGGCTGATCAAGGTTACAACAGCACTGAAAAAAGTGACATGACCATTTTTCACAGTTACAACTTTTGCAGCATCCCCATTGTCGTATGATCAAAATTCAGATGCTTGGTAACTGGTTCATATTTATGACGATAGCTGTGTTCCAGGGTCATGTGATTCCCCTTTTGGGATCTTCTGACAAGAAAAGTCAATGGAGAAGCCAGATTCACTCAGTAAAAGGGTTACTAACTTAAGAACTGCAATGATTCACTTAACAACTGTGCCAAGAAAGCTTGTAAAATGGGACAAAATTCACAACAAATGTCTCACTTAACAATAGAAATTTTGGATTCAATTGTGTTCATAAGTTGAGGACTATCTGTATATAAACCCTGACATTGATTACCACATTGAATACGAGCACCTAAAAGATTAGCCATTTACCATAACAGTTGGCTGACCTAACTTCATTAATTAGTTCAACTGTTGAAAACCATCACCCAGTTAAGATTCATGATGGACAAAATTTCCCAGTGAAGAGAAATATTCAACAACTCCCTGAAAATGGCATCCATTTTCTAATGGAGAAGATAGAAAAGCTCCTTTTGTAAATATTCAAGCCTTTATGCTTTGATGTCACCCTCTGAGAAAGTGTGAGAAAAAATATGTAGGAACACTTTCTGCTAATTTTCAGTGTAATTTTTTTAATCCTATCTTTCTTATTTTTATAAATAACTCAAAGTGACAAACATATTTAGTAAATCTTCCTTCTCCTATTTTGTCCACACCAACAACCCTATGAAGTGAGTAGGGATGAAAGACAATGACTGGCCCAAGGTAACCCAGTTGACTTTCATGCATAAGGGAGAACAAGAACTCCCAGTCCCCCAGTTTCTACAGTAGATGGTGCTTAACCACTAGACCAAACTGGCTGTCCAATAAATCTAAGTGTAAATGTAAATGTAAAGACAATTTGTAAAGACAACTTTTACAATTTTTTTCAGAATAGAAGGTGCTAGAATGTCACATAATAATATGGAGAAAATATTCCATCTTTTTTTATTATAGAAACACTTAGGATTTGTTTTTTTTAAATCGACTGGCTAAAAATAAGATAAAAATTAAATCAAAATATTTAGAAAGAATGTTTATTTTTGAAACCCTGCTTTGGAATTTTCACAAGGCTTCTGCTTTTACAATTTTTTTAAAGTAAGTTATCTGGCAAAAAGAATAAAATGATGTTAATTTACTTTATCAGTGTTCTCATTTAGACCGCTGTTTGTCATTTGACAGTTATACTCATATATTTTTACTGCTTTAAGTGCTCCTTTTGCTAGGTTTTCTTTCTCTGCTCCAACTCCATATGGTGAACAAATAAGGTAGATGTTTTCAGCAGTGATCAATCTCCACTTTATCTCTATCTGCAGGATCACTTTACCATCATTTCTTGAGGCACATTTCATAAAACTAATCAAAAGGTGGTTTTCGGTTCTCTCAATATAACATAGTTTAGTTGCTACTGTTGTTGCCTTTGCCCCTTCCATTACATCTCTTTTAAAGTAAAGTATAAGCAACTAGAATATATTGAGTTTCCTAAATGTGCCATATTCTGCTCAACTATAAAAATTAACTTACATTGCCTATATTGTTCTGCAAACTGTATCAAGCTGTAAGCAGGATTTTAAATTAAAGTGCATAATAATAAGCACCCATGTCCTATTTGCTTGAGAACAACTGATATCATTTAATAACCATACTGATTTTGAGTAAGCAACAACTTGGGCATTTGTTTTCTGTGTGTATATTTTCCTTTACTAAAGCAAAAGAAAAAAGAAAAGCAGTACAAATGAGATGGTTGACTTTTTTGTATGTTAGAATTCTATTGCTCCACATGTTATCAGTGTGCTAAAATGTTTTCTCAAATATTCAAGAAAGATAAAATAAAAGAGAAAAGCATACCTTCTTTATATTGAATAATGCAAATTTATAATTTATGCAGCTACTGCATCTTCCTTTGACAGGTTACGTATGCTTATTAGAAGTAAAAAGGAAAATAATATACAGCTAGTACCAATAAATCTTACTAATCAAAGCTATAATCTTACAAAAATCATTAAATCTGGAGGAAAGGCTAAAAGAAAAAAAGAGTATGTCTATTATTACTGTGACTAAATGGGATTAGTCAATCCTCAGGAGAAAAAATTATGAATTAAGCAAAGTCTGAATGCTAAGGAAATTTGCGAGAAGAGAAATGCAAATGGCTTCCTAATTATCTGCAACCTATTAACATGCAATTCTGATTACTTGCAATTAAAGTTCCCTTAAATGTTATGACAAAAAGTCATTGAAACATAGAAAATTATCTGCTAATTATTGCACTGTAATGAGTAAACTTAATGTGTCTTTTCAGTATAAGCTCAATAGATAATGAAAATATTGTATATAATATTGCCTGAAATTGAACTTAAGAATGCTACATGCTGGCTCATATTGCATTAAAGGACCCCATAGGAAATGTGGTAGCCTGCAAGCCCTTAAAACAATAAACCACAAATTTAATAATGGAAGAATAACTCTAGAATTGCCAATATAAAAAATGTTTTAAAAGGCCATTTCAAAATATCGTAAGGTTCTTTTTCTTTCTCTGTACCATTGTTACTATCCTGAATCAATCTGATGCAGTTCAATAATTGAAGATTGTAAACCATAATTTGTCATACTACTACTCCAGTGCTGGGTTGGTAGCTAGATGTTTTGATTTTCCAAACTAAGATTGAGAGAATGACTAGCACAAAACATAATCTGGCTGATTCCCATGCCTAAGGAAGAACTAGAACACATATCTTCCTGCTCCTAGTTGAACATATTACTGTATCCTCTCTTAAGTACGTGTGTGTGTTTTGAACACACATATCCTACAGATTATTCATAATATAAATATCATTCCTGTGCTATAATTTGAATCCTGCTGTTGAAATAGTTTAATTGTTTTTCCTTTGGATTAAAACAAACAATCTAAAAATAATTTCTTAAATTATTTCAACAGCAGGATTCAAAATATAACAACGGAATAGATAGGATGTTGTTGGCTCTCAGGTGCCATCAGACCAGCCTACATGTCAGATTCTAGGGTCTATCAAAAATTGCAATTAATAAAACTGAAATATTAATTTTCCAAGGCCTATTTAGCCACCACATGTTTTAAATAGATAACAAAAAAGGAGTATAGATGTAGATCCTCAAAACAGTTGTGGAAAAAAAGAGAGTAATACTTGACTATTTCTTTCTGCCTTTTGTCAGAAGATAATAGCATGTCCATGGTGCTCATGTTCAAGTAATTTGCTTCAAAAATTATAATTTCGGAGCCCTTCTTCAAATGTTAAGCTTCTTTTAACCAGAAAGAGTAAGTTAAAACTGTCTGCACAAGGTATAAGTGTTTTTGAAGAATAGCAGAGTGGTCTCGACACAAAGCAGATATTCTCACTTTGTAACTTTGTGGAGAATCTTTTTAAAAAGGTCAAACAGCTGTGTCAAGGCATTTTATCAGCATAAACAGCACATTGTCAATACATATAGCTAAATGTACTAATGACAACTTAGTTGAAATAAAATAAATACTTTGAGAGTGCCTTATGGTTATAACACAAAATTATTGGAATAGCTTTTACAATAATTATTTATAGCAATAATTATTATAAACTATTATTACAAATTATTGTAATAACCATCAGCGGTAGAATCCTTCAATTATTGGGGTTCTATAATCTCCCAATAGTTGAAATGGACACTTACTATTAGAACCATCATTAAAAAGTCACAACAAATGTTGTTCCTGCGTCAACTCAGGAAGTTCAGACTGTTGATACAGTTTTATAGAAGAATTACTGAGTCTGTAATTTGTACTTCTATAACTGTCTGGTTGGTACAGGAACAATACAAGGACAGCTACAGACTCCAGGAAAGAATAATTGCAACCAACCCTTCCATAGAAAACCTGTATACTGGATGGGTCAGACCTCTCACATCCTCGACAAAAACTATTTCAACCCCTCCCTTTGGTATGGCATTATAAGGCATTGTAGGCCAAAACAATTAGACTCAGGACAGTTTTTTGTCTTGTACCATCATTCTACTGAACACATAATTCTCACAGTGCTGTCTAATGTAGTATGATTATAGCAATATTATTTATCCTTGTTATCTTTTTTACTCCCTCTTCTTATCTATATTATTATTATGATTATCATTATTCTGTTGCTTTGCATTATATTGAGAGCTTCTGCATTTGTGTGTCTAATTACACTTGGCCAAATAAAAGCATCAAATTCAATATATAAGAGCAAAATTCATAACTGGAACTTCCAAATATTACCTATATGATAGAAAAATATGGAGCCAAGTTAATGTTTCTACTTTAGTTTTCCATCTGATCAGGGCTTCACTTCTCAAGTTTTGTGTAAATTCAGATTCAGACATTAAAGCAAATGAACCCAAGACAAAATAGCCAGGTGAAATAGACACTGGCTGTGTTTTTACACAGCACTAACCAAGTCTTCTTATTCATGATTAACATACTAGTACATGCTGTTTAATTATTTATGCACAGCTTTCTCCAAGTGTAAGAAACTAAAATAATCTTTCGAGAAAAAAAATTAATGATGTTTCTAAACTTGAAGTCCAACAAGCTGTGATTAACTTTCTAAATGATTCCTCCATAGACACACCAGGAGAAGAGAGGCAGCACTCAAGCCTGAGGTTTTGTGTTAAATTAAGATATGGGAGAAAACAATGTTAAGTGGCCATAATAAAAATATGTAGGTGCTAATTTATTATATCATACTTTGAAATGTGAAACCAATTATTACATAGGGAATGTACCTGGAAACCATGAATTTCTGAAACAAAATTGGTCATTTTAAATTATTGTATTAGCATGCATGTCACTTTGCAGTTTTAACCCTCACATACTTACATTATTCTTAGCCCAAGAAAAAAGGACAACTTTAGATGCATAAAATAAATGGCAGCTAAAGAATAAACTAGATCAAATCAAATTTAAAACATTAAAATGTATTAAATCGCTCAAGCACAGTCTTCCCTTGTAATCCAGAGGGTTTTCTCGAAGGCAATGAAGTTCTGGTTCTACCAGAGGTTCTTGGTCAATATGGGAATTGACTCATGTGTACTTGGGATAGCAGTGTATGATGCTTTGGCTTATAATGGTTTCAAGTTGACTGAGTTTTGCTATTTTGGTATATTGTTGTGAGCTACTCAAAGTTATATTGTATAAGATGGGTGGCTGCATTTTTTAAAATAAAAAATAAATAAAAATAAATGTGATTTTGCTAGATTTGCACAAAAAATAATTTAAAGACTAAATTAAAAGTAGCATAGCAAGATGGTTTCAAGATTTTCATAAAGATGAAAAACATATACAGCTTTATATCAGGTTTGAGTTCGTTAGTTTGGACTTTAACAATATTGATAAACTTCTTACCTCATCCTAAAATGTGTCACAAATATCCTTGCTTTGACTGCTTTTTATGTTAGGCAGACAATCACAAAGGAATCATAACTCAGGAATGAAGGAAAATATACACAAATATCCTATTAACGTGGTGCCTGACTGGGTGTGCCTTCTTCTTCAACATCCCAATCAGGCACCGCATAAATAGGATGCATAGAAAAGTCCAAAGCACTCTACATTCTGATAGAGAGAAGTTCCCTGAAGATGGGCTCCAGCATGAGTTTGAAAGCTCAGAAGACTAAACCTCTCTTCCTGGTGACTGACCCAGAATGGATCCTGCAGAATCATTCTACAATTCCAGCTTAAAGGTTGCTGCAATGTACACATAAGAAGCCAAATACATATTCCATGATCATAATGCCACAAATCCTATACGGGCATGCTTAGAATCGCTAAGAAAAAAATCATAGCATAATTTTATTTTATTCAAGACAGCACTCATATTTAGTCTTGATCGCAAAATAAACACTCCTGTGTTGTGTGTGTGCACATAGATTACTGGATCCACGGATACTGGATTGTACACAATAATACTTTAAAGGAAAACTAGTTTTACCTCCAAGTTATTCTCAGTCTTCTTTCTGCACCTCTCCATTGTAGAGTCTAGATGTTTTATGTGCCATTATTTTGCTTTTACTACACAGAAAAGAGCTGGCTTCCAAAGATAAAGGAGACTTTTGGTAAATGGTGAAGGTAAAGAAATAAATGACCCACTTGGTTAGTGTGTAATTACACTGCCTGAGATTGTAACAATCTATCACATGAGGGAGGATGACACCACTCTAAAGGGTTAGTCAAAGGAGATAGCCTTTGACTAACTACTGGGCACAGACAATCGATACTCTTCAGATATTGTTCTCTCTCTCTCTTTCTCTCAAAAAATCGAGTTAAAAAAAAGTTTGAAAATAGCATCTCCCTTTCTCATTCAGATACTGATCAGACACTCAACTTGACCTTATTGTGGAAAAGCAGTCCTTCTTCAAATGGTATATGGATCAGATTAATCTTTGGCTCTCGTATAAAACTCTTTACATAGAGGCATCTTTTAAGAAATGATTTATTTTTGGAAATGTTGCTTGATTTTATTTGCATTTAGTGTCATGTTTTAACAGAATCATAGAGTTAGAAAATGACCATAGAAGGTAATTAGTGTTTTGTTAGTACAGGATCCAGTGGAGAAGATTTCTTCAAAGTGGCCAATATGAACCCCCAAGGATCAATTGGACTACCCATTATTGTTATTATTTGTAGTACTACTACCATAGTTAAAATAATATTCCTTGCATTATTTTCATATAATAAATGTTTGAGGTCAATGAACAATCGGAAACTTTATGAAGAGGTCAATGAGTTAAAGGGTTTGGGGATCCCTGTACTAGAGCATCTTTGATAGGTGAACATACAGCCTCTGTTAAAAAATCTCCAGAGACAAATTCATGAATGATGGGGCAACCTATTCCAGGGATTGTCAGATAATTCACTAAGATATTTCCCCGATACCCAATAACTTCCTTCCTTGTAATTCAACCTGCTCCTATCCTATCAGAAAATGAGTTCACTCCTGAATGATAAACCTTCAGATATTAGAAGACTTCTATCTTACCTCTTCTTGGTAGTCCTTGCAGTAGGCTATCCATACCCAGATTCTTCAACTTATACAGCTTGATTCTCAAAGCTGTCATTATCTTGATAATTGCTTCCTAGCATGTTCCAGTTTGCTGTAACTACTTTGTTTTGAAGTATAGTACCCAGAACTGCCCTTCGTATTCCAGGTAAAATCAGAACAATCAAATGGAACTATTATTCCTGTGATCTGAAGTTTCTGTTAAATTTGCTTGTTTAAAAGCAGCAGCAATCTGCTGGATCCTATTTAACTTGCAGTTAACAAGAACACCCAGATTCCTTCTACATGTACCGTTGCAGACCCAGGATTTCCTCATTCCATGTTATATTTTTCTGACCCAGATGCAGAATTTTACATTCTTCCCTCTTAAGTTCCATCCTATTCATTTCACCCCACTGCTCAAACTGTTCAGATGTTTCCAAAGTTTTCTTATAAAATGTTATATTTTTCATTCAGTTTTGTCATATGCAAATTTAACAACTACCCTCAACTATTTGATCTTCTGAAATGTCACTCCCTAGTTTTGAGATTTCTCAAAGCCTACAAAAACTGTGCTCCATGATTACTGCTACTAGTTGCTCTATCATCCTGTGATATAATCATCTGACCCTGGAATTTTTTAACTAAATCAGGGGTGTCAAACTGGTGGATGCATCATGTGCAGGCCACGCCCAATCCAGCTCCATAGATGTCCCATTATGTCAGATGTCACATGATGTAATCGAGTTTGACACCTGTGAACTAAATTATCTCCCCTCATTTGTCCTAAACTGCAGCAGTTCCCTAAGCTACATTCTCCTTCAGAGAGAAAACAGAGGAAAAAAGGGAATCAAGAAATTCTGCCTCCTCACCATTCCCCATTACTAATTCACCATTTTTTTCTTGACTTAGACTCTCCTGTTTCTTTTCTTACATACCCCAAGAACCTTATTTTATTGTTTTCGGAACATCTTGCAAACTGCAATTCATTGAGTTCATCCATTCTGACAAAGTTTCTGAAGACAATCTCATGTTCTTATTTTTTGCCCTTGTATTCCTTGTGCTTATCTCTTTCTTTCTTTTAAAGAGACCTGCGGTTTCCCACATGTATGTATATTAAGAGGAAAGCATAGTTATTGACTCTGAATAATCTTGGTTACCTCTCTCTCCACAATTAATCAATTAATCTATTTTTTTTAATTACAGACCAGTATGAGAGTGAAGCACAGTCATATTTATATACCTATATCTTAGTAAAAAAAGGAATCATCATCTAATTGGCTTTTTTATTCATTCATTCTATTTATAAGCAAAGCTGTTAAATGACATAGGACTGTTTTGTCTGTGTTGTATTTTTTGTCATGATGTCACAAAGAGTACCTTGGGTCAAAACCTGGTAATCAGCCTGGATTTTGACAATGTGGGGGAAAAAACAGATTACGAAATAAATTATTATGCTATCATGATGGTTGGAGTCTACACTTTTTAGAAAATGACCCTTTCTGTTGTAGGAATTCATACATTTGTGTGTGCTTGTCAACACTTCTCAGAGTGGAGAAGGAATGCTACATCTGAAAGGTTTTCAGTTCCTCAAAGGAGGAAGGAATCATTAAGATGGATGGTCTAGTTCTGAAATATAAACTGCTTCAGTTCAATCCCAGACAAAGCTAGAAAAAGTTCCTTGCTTGGAGCTTTCCATGGTCCTGAAACTACTGAACTTCTTAGCATACCCTTTGGGCACCAGTCAAGATCACAGAGCATCCAGTCAAACACATTACAGTGTAGAAATATACTAAACCCTGTACCTCAATAACAATCATCAGAGATAAATGCACCAAATCAGATAAATTGAGAGAAATATGAGTGTTAAATTTATGTATTAGTATTTATAAACATATGTTATACTCTTTGTTGTTTTAGCATATTTATCCTGAGTCTCTGGAGATAGGCAGGATATAATGTTAGAAAATAAATAAAGCTCCTCATATTTTGCCACCAAATCTATTTGCACTAATATATACTCTGTCTTGGTACATTCTATTGTTGTATACAATGCATACGTAGCATGAAGGTATGTTCAAAACTTTTTTCTTTCAACCAGAATAATTCTGTCAAATATGACCATCTTAGAAAAGAATTGCTTGTTAATTCCCCACTACTGAGAAACCAAAATGGCTGATTCTAAGAGGATGAGATTCTCTGTGAATGGCCCACATATTATGGAACAACCATCATTTGGAAGTTAGGCTTGTCCTGATACAGTTGATTATTAAAACACAGATTAAAACCACAGATTAAAACACACACTTCCAGAAGCCATTTTAATTAGTTGAAGAATTCTGCAAAATGTTTCATATTGCTCTGGTTTAGATGGGTATTTAAATTTGCATTTATGTTTTGGTGTGTGTCCAAGAGTTTATGGTTATGGTTTTTAAGCCTCAAATCAATAATAAAAATAATTCCTGTTGGGATCAATGTCTCTTGTATGGAATAATTACATTAGAAAGGATTGAGCAAACAACAACTTTTGTGACAATGAATTTTCAAATAAATTCTAGAAAAGAAGAAGTCAAAAGTAAAATGATGGTTTAAGATGTGCTTTGGAAGGCCATGTGTTCAGCTAAGTGTGCCCCAAAAGTCCACAATGCATTGTTTATGCCTTCAGTTGTTTGTTGCATATAATTACAGAACTGTTGTCTGCAACACATACACTATGGGCTTGTAGAACAACAGAATTACAGAGTTGGAAGGGACCTTGGAGGTCTTCTAGTCCAACCTCTGCTCAAGCTAGAGACCCTATACCATTTCACACAAATGGTTGTCCAATCTCTTCTTAAAATCTTTCAGTGTTGGAGCACCCACAACCTCTCGAGGTAAGTTGTTCCATTGATTGATTATTCTAATTGTTGGGAAAATTCTCCTTAGTTCAAGGTTGCTTCTCTCCTTGATTATAGTTTTGAGTCATTGCTTCTTGTCCTGCCTTCAGGTGCTTTGGAGAATAAATTGACCTCCACTTCCTTGTCATGTCTCCTCAAATACTGGAACACTGCTATCGTGTCATCTCTAGTCTTTCTTTTTATTAAACTAGACATACCCAATTCCTGCAACCATACTTATGTTTTAGCCTCCAGTCCCCTAATCATTTTTGTTGCTCTTCTCTTCACTCTTTATAGAGTCTCAACATCTTTTTATACCATTTTTAATAGCTTGTAGTTAACAGAGAAAATGTCAGAAAGTACCTGAAGAAAGTTTTTATTTTCAACACCATTTATAGATTTCCCAAAACATATGTCTCTTGTTGATGACCTATGCATAATTATTAATTTTGAAAAACCTTGAAGAATAGGTTAAATTACTGAAGGAAAGCAAATAGTGAAATGGAGGAAGATCTAGGAAACTACAGACCAATCAGTTTGACAACACATTCTGGTATGCTTCTACAGCAGATCATAAATCCATCCAAAACACACTGAATTTTTTAAACCCATCCATAGAAATGTCACTGCAGCATCAGACATTTCCTTTAAAATCCAAATAATAGCTTTTCAAAACGTGAGGCTAAAAAAAGATTGCCTATCCTTAACTAAATAAGGCTTAGACATAACAGCATGAATTAAAAATTGCATAAATGAGAGCATTACTATACATACTTTCTAGTGAAAATAAGAATTTGACTCTCTCAACATGGTCCAATTCTGTCTTGTCAGATTTAAATATATTACTCTTATGAATTGACACAAAATGGTACACAGGTTAAATTACCAACTTCAGACACTTAACAGATCTAAATTGTTTCCTGAATGCACATGGAAATTGCCTTTCTTTTTCTGTCAGTGATACTGTTGGAAGTTCTGCCTGGTCTATGGACTATGAAGAATCCCATATGGAAGTGACATTTCCTATTTATTTTCTTCTACTTAGCCAATCCTGATTTAAATGAAGAAAATGCTGA